>NW_007166912.1:209559-307006 GCF_000164805.1 Carlito syrichta
GATCTTGTTTTAATCTTCTGCATGTGGTCAGCCAGTTTTCCCAGCACCATTTACTGAATACTAAGTGGTTGTTAGTGGAGGCTTTGTCAAGGATGAGTTGGTTGAGAGATTGAGATTTTGCTTCTAGAATCCCTATCCTGTTCTATTCGTCTATATGACTGTAAATGTTTATATGTGTCTATGAAAAATCAGAAACAAGTTTTAACATAGTTTATACCAAGTGCAGCATAAAATTTTGTGGGAATCAGAAGGAAGCCTATAAACTTAGTATGCAAAAAAGTCTATTTACATAAAATATGACTTGAAAGATGTTTGCTGGTTCATACTACCTCACTCTGACCCAAAGAACTTTTCAACTCTGTTGAGAACCAGTGGTCTAATAATTCTGAAGCAATTATCAGAAATACTGGAGTGCTTCCTCCATTGTCAATTTCATAATAGAAAGCTGGCAACTTTTTTTCATTCTCTATTTCTCAATCTTTAAATTGGGTATAATTCCATTTTTCTTAGGTTCTACAGATATTAAACAATACATGTCAGAATACTCTGGAAAATATTTTGAAATTTATTTTACTAGAGTATTTTTATAGGCAAAGTAAGATTTACAGAAAAACTGAGCATAAAATACAGAGTTTTCATATTCCATTCTGCTCAATTTTTCTATTTATTGACATCATCTAATTGAGTACTATTGTTACAATCAATAAACCAAGGTTGATATGTTATTACAGTTGACCATTGAAGAATTTTCATGTTAACTACATGTAGCCACTGATGTCAGATCCTGTCATTCAGAAGTGCACCAAAAAAATATAGTATTAGTGGATGAAAACCCTGCCTCTACAGGATAGTTGACTTTTCCTATACATGGGTTTCACAGGACTGACTGTTAAGTATATTTGGATTTGAGTATGGGTCATTCTGGAACCAATACTCTGAGTAAACTAAGGGAAAAACATATAAACCAAAGTCCATAGTTTTGAGTTTTCTCAGTTTTTTTCTGATGTTCCAGGATCCCATCCAGTAGACTATACTACTTTTAGTTGTTTTGTCTTTTTAAGCTCTTCTTAGCATTGTTGTTTTCAATGACTGAAAGTTTCACTGCATGCTGGCTAGGTATATTAAAGGTTGCCCATAAATTTATATTTGTCTGATGTTTTTCTCATGGAAAGATTGAGTTATTGGTTTGGCAGTGGAGTTCTAGAAAATTTAATTAACTCTTTTCTCATTACAATATATCATTTACTTCTTCCTACTAGTTTCAAAAAATTAATAGTTCTATGATTAGTAAAGAAATTTATTTAAAATATTTTGCAATAGTTTAAACTGACACATTAAGACAATCTTTGGAACATAGTGACTTAATAAGAATAACTACTATTTTTAAGAACTTACTGTGGGCTGAATGTTTCTAACTCATTTAATCCACACAATGATTAATAAAGATAGATCATTTGTTACTAATTTCAAAAAACAATGAGAATATGAGCTTTTCAACGACGTCATTTTCCCTTATTTATAAAGCTCATATTCAATAAAACTGACATAAATCTTCTTAGTTCTTTTTTCAACTACATTATATAGTACTTTCAATATAAAAAACATTTTTTATCTCTCAAATTCTTCTGCTTTTGCGATATTTAAAATTCATGTAATCCCATATTTAAAAGGATTTCCTTCGTAGATAATGGACATTGGTTATGGGGCGTGATTTTCTTCCTGAATAAGTGTTTTATTACTTTCTAGAGAGTAAGTCTTAGACTTACAGGAAGAGAAGTCTAAGTCTTAGTCTTAGACTTAAAGTGAAGACCACTTATTTGACATGGGCTAACTTTGAATTTAATTATTGAGGAGAAATAGAAATATAGATGTAGGAAATATATCTTGAGCTTTTCCAATTTTTGATAGGTGGAGGTTATAAGAACACTTGATGGATTTTTTTTTAAATGTAGATTGTTTATAAAGAATGTGGTTTAAAATTTTGTAAATGTATAGAAAATAATAATACGGTAAAACACCAAAGTATCAACCATATAGCTGATAGTTGCATTATTCTTCTTCCCTTTGATTTGCCCTGCCCTATCCAAAAAAAACTCTACAAATATTTATTAGTTATCATTCAGATACCTTTCTTACTAATTTTGTTTTATATCTATGTATCTTTAAAATATTATTTGTGCATATTTTAAACTTTATAGAACTTGTAAAAAAAGTCTAAATCTGTCTTGCTTTCTCTCTATAAATATTTATGATGTATATATGTATATATACTTGTATTTACACACACTCATGTAGCCCTTTATTTGTTGTGTGACTATACAATAATTATTCATTGTCCCAATTGTCGATATTTAGTCTCTTCCACATTTTTTATTCTAAAGACATGTTACAATGAAGAATATCGCACAGGTTGTCTTGTTCATTTAAGGCCTGGGGTTTACAATGAAGAATGGAAATGATGGATTACATATTGCCACGTATCTTTGTATTACCATATATCAAGACACTGCCCTTCAAAATGCTTGCGTCAAGTCACATTGCCAACGTAAGTAGGAATTGCTGTTTGTCTCTATATTATATATTCTTCCCCAATGTATATATACGAAGCACTTTTGATTTTACTTTTTATAAATTGAGTTTAAAATTATTTCCATTGTGTTTGCCTGATAACTAATAAAGTTGAGCATCTGATAATATTTTATTAATCATTTGTATTTCTTCTTTATTGAATGTCTTTTCACATTGTTTGGTCAATTGGCAGAGAAGAAGTTTCCTTACCTTTATTGAGTTTCAAGAGTTCTGCATATGTTCTGGTGACTAAAGTTCTGCTACTTACATTATGTGCAAGTAAATTCTTTTGCATTCCTTTTCACAATTTTATTGCATCAATTTTAACATAGTCAAATTCATTTATCTTTTTATGGCTTGTGTCATTAATATCTAATATTGGGTACTAAAAACAAATCCAATTGTAATATATTTTTACACATCTTGACTTTGTTAGTTTATTGAGTCAGTATCCATAAGTAGATTAATCCATAATTAATTTCATAAAATAACATGACTAAAGTAGATTTACAAAGTAAAATTTTACAGTATTTACTAATATTTTATTTTTTGAAAAGTTTTGTGATATTGGACTATATGATCAGAACTAGCTATTATAAACTGAATTTGTTTGGTCAGCAAATCACATGACTGCTATCAGCTGAAAGTAGTGCAGTCAAGACCAGGCAGAATTAGAACCAGAAAACACAAATAAGCTAGCTGCATTAGAAGATATTCCCTATGTCATCCTCAAATGATTCACTTTGGCTTTTGTTTAAGCTCGGGCTTATGTCCATATAGAATAATCCATGATGAAGGAAAATAAATGGAGGAGAATAAATGGAGAAGAAAATATGTGGGTGGGAAAAGTTCAAGTTAGCTTAATTGATGAGTTTTCTTACTATGGGGTATAGAGTCATAAAAGACTTCTGTTGCACTAAAACCAAAATCAGTAGTGGTCCTAAAGGGCAGAAGATAAGAAAATCCTCCCAGAAGATACTACTTAATTAGCATTGTCTGGAAAGAAGAATGACCAAGATAAGTGTATAGTTTAACATACAAAAGTGATGAAGAGCTTGCATGGTTGCTCACGGGCCTAGAGCAAAAAAAAAAAAAAAAAGATTAGACTGAAGACAAAGAGTACTGGGGAATAATCTGTTTGGTGGATTTATAGAAGTGTCCACAAGGTATGAAGACTCTTGAACCTCATAGTAGTGCTAACTACATAGCATTCATCAAGAAAAGGGCATTAGACAACCAGTTAGATGCAGTGACTAAACCAGGTGACATCTGCTAACCTCTATCTTTGGCAAACCAGTGCTAACACAATAAATGTATGAGTGAAGTGAACATGGTAGCAGAGATGGAGGCTAATCGTGGTCCCTGCAGTTTGACATTCCATTTGCCAAGGATAATTTCTATATAGCTTTTGCTGATTATTCTGTCAGCCATGGAGACAAAGGCTAAACTACTCATTTGGTGCTATCCTTTGAGAAAAATCAATCTATTTCTTGGAAACTAGTTGATGATATTGGGATCATTTTATTTAAAAAAATAATTGAAGCATTTTATTTGCAAAAATAATGTATAATGCCTATGCATTTATTTTAAACTTGGAAAGATCATATAGAATATGACTCAATTAACTCAATAATATCATGTATTTCTACTCTCAGAATCTCCTCTTCACAGATTCTTGGAATAGTCTTCTATTTTACCAACTTGAATAGAAATTGTCTTTTAGTATTGTTGGTAAGGTATTTGTTATTTTTGTTGTTGTTTACCATTTTAATGGCTGTATAACACATACACAGGCATAAAAAATCATAAATAACATTTAAGAAAAAATTTCACAAAGTGAAAACACTTGTGTAACCAACACACAGGTAAATAAATAAATAAATAGATAAAATTAGCAGTTTCCTAGACGTCTCCCTCATACTGCTCCCAATGCCAAATCTCTATCTAGACCCTCAGGTCATAGATTTCTTGTATAATTTAGAGTGCAGGAACTGTATTTCATTCTTAATTATGACCCCGTGCTTTCACCTCACAGCTTACACACCACAGACACTCAAGCAGGACTAATATCCCATCTTGAATAAAACCAAATTTTTATGAGTATAGACAATGGCCCATTATTATTCTAAGTTAAATACCATATAATTTCCTATCTTTATTCAAAAGTCACATTAAATAATGGTGTTTTAAATTTTGAAATATATTGTATAACATTTTATTACTTTAACATATTTAAAGTACAATATAGCAGAATTGTGCCTCTTCTGAAGAACAAGTAGATAGAAACTAAGGAAAACTACTTTTAACAGAAAAACATTTGTGATCATCATGCATAACAAATATTACAAAGCTAGATGCAGAACACTAGTATTTTATATGTGAGAAATGGATAAAATTTGGTGTTATGGAGAATAAAATCAGACCATTATTTGCTTTATCATAAGTAAAGGTAATTAATAAGTTTAATTTTACTGGTTACAAAGTATACATTTAAAAACTGTATTGCATTAACATGCAAACAGTCTTAACTAGAAGAAAATTCTAGAATTGAAATTTTTATTTTCATGGACAATAGTAACCCAGCCAAAGTATCTGCCAATAAAATTCAGTCTTACACTTGTAGGTGTGAAATAGTATATCTTCTCCCAGTGCACATTTCTTTAGAAATGATATAATTTTGCCCAACTAAGAAAAATATTTTCCAATATTTTGTACACATCTATATAAAATTTCAAGAACCAATGACTCTTAAACAAAGCACTACAGTTTCCAATGATCACTAAAACTTTCTCCAAATGTGTCCTCACATAAATTATAAAAATGCAGTGATTATGTTTCTAGAATCATAAGGCATTGTAGACTATTAAGGCGAAACCATTTTCCAATAAATTTACAGTCCATATTAAAAGACATTTATTGCAACTTTCTACTCTCCTCTTTTGCATGTTTACAAATTAGCATGTGGTACCATAAACTGTAATATGACCTATTTCCTTTTGAAATATAGATTAAATTTTATAATGATGTAGGCTATTTTGATAAATTATTATGTATAGGAAAAGATGTATAGTGTTTATTTCCCCTCAGTCAGTAAGTGAAAAAAATGAAGGAAAAAAGCAAAAAAGTAACCAGAATACAAAGCAACACTTAATATGTAAACAATTTACAATTCAAGAATTATTAGACTGGGAGTGCCGGATGTTTTCCTTTACATTGTGAATTGATTCATCACACTCAAAACAACAACGTCCATAAAATTGTACATCAATTAATTCAATTTTGTTTTATCTATTTGTTTTGGCTGTCTAACAATGATTGGCTTAAATGATTGTGAATTAAAATTATCTATGGAGCTTTAAAAAACATATTCCTGAAAAACACACTAAGAAATTCTAATCCATAGTCCTACAAAGTAGCTTGGAAAATTCCAGATAATAAATCTGACACAATATATCCAAGGGCAGGCATATAGAAAGCACTAAAACTCTCAACATTTACTCAAATATAGTAAATTGTCAAGTGGAAATCAACCCAGTAATGAAAAGGAGTAATGTCATATAATATCAATAATTCTCAAACTTTCCCTTTTGTTGACATTGTAATTATTACTTAATTCCCACTTTCAAATCCTGTGACATAACTGCTAACTATACTCCATTGCCATCAATGGAGTATATCTTTTCTAGCAAATGACAATAGGATTTGGGGCTAATAAATATAGGTTAACATGTAAAGATACATGCTAATGTGTAAATATAGGTCAACATGCAGGCAGATACATACAATGAACTATAATATTAGCTTTTGCTGCAATAATTTCACAAATACAAGTTCAATTTCACCTTTGTTTTAAATAGCAAGAAATGTCTTCTTTGCTGAAAATTATTTTTAAATTCAATAATTCATTTAGAGTACTCTGGGAATGCCATTTAGAAATGATCTGGAAACAAGAGAGGATATATATTTAAGAAAGTGCTCATGTATAACTTAGGGAGTAACCTAAAAATTTGACTGAAATATTTTCACAGAACAAAAGCTTATTAATAAATCTTTAAGAATAAATCAAGGTAAAATTACAAGTCTGAAATCACCTTTGAAAATTAGGAGCTTAAAAATTCCTCAAGTCATTAGACATTTTACATGAAATTATTTTTTAACAACAAGGTCAGGAACATACCTGCTATATTTTTAAAAACTACTTTAATTTGAAACCCTTTGATGTTTAGGCAAGCTGGATTCATTTTTTCTTACTTCAACACCAAAGAAAATTTTGTATTTTTATTGCATAAGAATTAACTAGAATAGATAGAGTGTATTTATCCAAAATGAGTTCTGTGTTTACACCTTTGGACAAGACAGAACAAGAATTAGTTACATGAATTATAATTATTTTTTCAGGTGTTTTAACTATGAACTTTGAAAGACTACAGTTCTGATATATTTATTACACCCTGAACAATTATAATAATAATATAAGAAAGGAATTGGCAGTAGTGGGAAACTTCCAGGCAAGGAAGGGGGTATACATTTCATCAATAAGGATACCTGATCTCAAACCAGGTGATGTAGACACCAAAGTGAGACCCAAACTTTACTTGTACAATGACCATTTGTATACCTAACTTTGAATTGGATCCCACATCTTTAAAACAGAAATTAAAAAAGATCCACTAAAAAGAGTATCACTTGTTTGTCTTAAGACAGTCACCTTCCAAGGTACATTTTGCTAACAGTTATTTCCCTGAAACATCAGAGTAAACTTGTGGAAAAAAACTGAAGCCTATGGTTTTACAAGATGCCAGTAACTGCCACTTTTTAAACTTCTTCAATTTAGGAATCATTTTTGTAGGAAGAGAAAAGAGAAAAAAGTGACATGATTAATAAAATAGGAAAAGCCTAATATTATTACAATTATAACATCTGCTGGTAATAGAGATTTCCCCAATTTAAAATTAATTTTTTCAATTAAGATATGAAATGTCATCTTATGAGGGCATTATACTAAGTGAAATAAGCCAGTCACAGAAAGGTAAATACAAAATGATTCCATTTATATGAAGTATTTAGAGTGTTCAAAATCCTAGAGGCAGAAAATAAAGTGGGATATTAGCCTCCAGTGTCTGAGGAATGGGAGATTTTCAGTTTTTCAAGATGATAAGGTTCTAGAGATAGACAGTGGTGATGATGGCACAATAGTGTCAATGTACCTAATGCCAATGAACCATATACTTCAAATGGTTAAAATGACACATTTCAGGTTATGTGCATTTTACTATATAAAAAATGGGGAATATAACTAAGTTTTGAAAGAATAAAAAAACCAAACAAAACAAAGTAAAAAACCTGGTTTAAAATTATAAATTCGGCTGTGAACAAGCTAACTGGAGATATTATTGAGATGTCCAAAAGAGGATGTCAAGGACCTAATGAAATAAAATGAGTCTATTATTTGTGTGTTTATTACATTTATTTTTATTATTGTCAATCACCGATTCCAAGTTTAGAAGATAAGTTTGAATGAAACATGTAAATGGTTGAGTCATCTGCATACAGACTATATCATAAGGGTCATTCTGGATCTAAAAAAAACTCTTACATTAACCAGCATTAGGCAAAGATGGCCATGTTTTTAAACCATGCCCTCCCCCATCAGTCATTGCATGTAGGCTTCCTGGGATGAGCAAGGCAGATATCTGATGCTGGATCTCCCAGGAAAGGAAGGATAGAGGAGTTGGGACTGCTGAAAGCCAAAGAATGTCTGCAGAGTACACTCTCTAATGTGAGGGCAACTTGTCCTTCTGGAAAGAGACATTAAGGCAACCGATCACCTAGTCCGCTACTCTCTTAGATATGCATCACCACATCTACCATATTCCAGTTGATGTGTTTATGTTGGTCCCTCCCAAGCTACTAATGACCTGGGGTGCTGTCATAAATATTCATTTGAAAAATGTATATGGTTTATAGATCATAAAGATAGTAAAGCTGCCTATGCAATAAGATACTTCCATGCCTTCAAAATTATCAAACAACATGTGACATTTTATTGCAGATTGAAATGTAGTAAGCTAAACATTTAGCTTCCCAAATTATACAGAGCCACCCGTTATAAGTTATCTCTGTTTAGTGTTATGGTTATTCATACTCTGTTTACTTCCAGGAAAACAAAGGCAAAAAAAGAAAAAAAGAAAAAGAAAAAGGTGTTCATTTTTTTTTACTTGTAGAAATTTCAATAATTCAGAGAGAGACATTTTTAAAAAAGGTTATCAGAACAAATATCTCCAAGTTGTATCAGATTTGAAAAAATCATCTTTTACTTTTCATATAAGTTTGTCAGAATGAAATAACAAACAACCATTTCAAATGAAAGACCTCTGGGAGAATACCTTCAGAACATTTTACTATGTTTCTGAGGAAATATGAGAGAACTGTTCCCTTCTACACTTCTGAAAGTAGTCTTATTTTCCTCAAAATAATGTATTTTCAGAAATAAGAAAACATAAACCTCAAAAAATACAGTAATACAAATATTGTATCTAATGTAAAGTCATTCAGAGTGATCTTGTACACATTACCTTATTTCTATGTCTATACATTATCACCCTAATACTATAAATGTATTTTAAACTAAATATCACTCTCTTAAAGGAGACAGAATACAATTACAAATATTTTGGAAAACAAGACTTACATGTTAACATTGGTATTTTTTATTCTTAATACTATTTTTTTTCTTCCGTAAAGCAAAAAGGGCAAACAAAAGCAAAAAGTATACAGGTGTTTTAAATTGGGGTAAAACAGAGCTCTTTATTTTCAAACATGAATAGTAAGAAAAAAAATCCATCTTAAATCATGCAGTTCTTGAACTGTTTATACCAATATTGTGTTTTTGTAAATAGTTTCAGTTATCTCATAAAACTACTAGAATTTCATGTTGTCTTTTTTTGATGGATCTATCATCCATAATACTCATGTCTAGAAAAGAACTGTCTAGTAAAAAAATCCAGTCATATGAAAAATAAAGACAAACACTACTGAGAGGTTCTTAGACAATTTTTAGAAAGAAAAAAAATTTTATAACATAATGCTGGTTTCTTGACATTTTACAACCAGTCTTCACAGGTGTCTAATACTATACTGGATTGTAGGCATGATTTTTGATTTAAGAGTCACTGGGAATAATTTATTATAAAAAATATACATGTATCTTAAAATTTAAGATTGTAAGAGTTTTGCTGCATTTTAATAGGACATTTTATGAGGCTCAGGAGCCAATTTTTTACTTTGGAAACAAAGCTCTGAAATTATACTGTCAGTCAATGAGAAATATAGTTTGATATTCAAAGAGCATAAAATCTGATTTATATATGATATTTTAAGAATGCCTCTATTGTATAAAGAAATATATATGTACTTATTCTGGAAATATAGTAATTTATAATATAGTGTAGAAGTTACTATTATACATACACACATATTTATATAAATGCTAATAAATATATTGGAAAAGTACAAAATGTTTGTAAATGTTATTGATTTCCATCAGACTTAATACAATGACTGGTTTTCTGAAAATTTACTTACATTTTGTCACCACTTTTGTATTATCTAACATATATTATTTCTGCTTTCAAAATTTTGTCATTTGTCTGTCTTGGAATTGGCAAAAGTAATAATTATTATTTTTAGCTGTTCCTCATATGTTATTTTTTCCCCAAGGGGCACTATTATAAAAGTAACATCAAAAACCAAAATCCTGTAAATATGTTTATAACAAAAAATGTAAGTGGATTCATAAGCACATTATTTCCCACATAAATTCTACAACATAAATTTTAAATGTGAAAAATCAACAAGTTAATATAATTATTAATAGGTAATACTTTAAGTTCACAGTGAAAAATCCTTACATAATATATCAGTGTATAACAGAGAAGCCATCCATAGAATGTCAACTACAACAAATCTCTTTAAATTAGTTACTAAACTTAATATCAGTTATTATGTAAGAAGTGATAATTGTATTTTAAGTAGCACTTGGCCATTGCTTTAGATGGAAATTATCTCACATATATAATCATTACATGACCCAAAATATGAATATAGAAGGAATGATTCACAAATATATTAAAAAATAGATAGTGAGGAAGTCTGGAATTTGACATGGATATTCCAATTTACACAGGCCTGAGCTTTAGTAACTGTGCCAACTTGCCTTAGATTCTAGAAATGTGTATTCTATCATCTAATGCATTATATCTTTACAAAGCAATAAAAGTATATTCAGGGAACCAAGAATGACATGTGTTCATTAAGATGTTCCTTATCTGTCAATTGCCTTGCCATAAGCTTCCTTCAAACAATTAAAACATCATTTTAATTATTTTCAATACTTTATGAAACTGTAAAATATCTCCAAGGAATGATTATATGACAAATTCTTGCTCTGTACTCTCTTTACAACAGTATTGCACCTTAGAAAACTGATTTTGAGATCAGCAAAATAAAACAGTTGATATTTTTAGAGTCAAGAATAATGTGTTTAGGTAATTTTTCTGGTTTCTTTTGGGATATAGCCACTGTGGAATTACTTTAAAGTACATTCATAAAAGGATCAATCACCTTATAATTCTTAATATGAAAGAAGAGTAATTAAAATTAAAGTATATAATGCATAGTGAATACTAAAAAGAAATGAGTACATTCTATCTCCCTCATAGTTGGTTTTAGTTCTGAAACTAATACTAGAATTTAGAAAATAGGATTTCATTTAAGCAATATAAACCACATAAAAGCTAGTATATTAATATATGCTAAATTTTAAACACTGATTAATTTAAAAACTATTTAGTGTTTTCAATATTCCAGGCACTGTTCTAGGTTCTTGGAAAAATCAGAATGAATAAAATTATGTTCTCTTGAAATGTACAGTCCATGAGAAGTGGGTAAGGAGAGATAAACAATAAACAAACAAACGAACCACAAGCAAATATCGAATTTGTCTGGTAGAGGTTTCTGCTATGATGAAATATATAGAGCATGTAAGGGAAGCACCAGTAATGCAATTGATCAGGGTAATATTTCAGATAGGGTGACTAGGCAGGTCTCTCTGTGAAGGTTCCATTTCAGCACAGAGCTGAATGAAGTCAGGGTGAAAGGCGTGCTGATATTAGAGAATTGAGTGTGAAAAGGGTAACGATGGCATTGAAAAGGTCTAACTTGGTGTGGCTTGGTGTGGCTTGAAGAATAGCGAGACTGGTGCGGCTGAAGCAAAGAAGAGGTGTATTTCAGGAAATGATGCTGGAGAGGTAACTAGGGCAAATACACTGATCGTCTGTGTGCACTGAATTCATTCTTAAAATGTTGGTAATTACAATATTATATTTACTCTGTTATGCAACATGACAAGAAGAATGAATCATTAAAGAGGCATAAGAGGAAAACACCTGTTTCAAGATAGGTAGTGCTGAGAGAGTACCAAGGGAGTACATTTTGAAAGCATTAGTCTGCAGCTGCGGAAGTAATGAGTTTCTCTATTATTGCTCCTTCATAACTGAAAAGGAGCTGGGAAAAAAGTAGATGATAAAAATTCCAAAATGTTAAAGCAACAAAGGTAAACATAGTTAGATGCCAGGAGAATTCAGCTGCCAACTGGCAGTATAGTTGTACTTGAAATAAATTGAAAGATCGTCTATCACTTCTAAGTCCCTTCTTTTCCAACAGCAGCCGCCCACTAAATGATTCATTTAAAAGGAAAGTGAGACACCTGGGGTGTGGCTTTCGGGATGAAGGTTCTTGAACCCTCTGCTCTCAACACTATTAGTTCAAATGGAAGTTCCTTGTGCCATTCAATACACCAACCTTTTTATTGCATACCAGGAAAGTCTGCCATTTGAAACAGCATGATTTCCATTGAATTTCATGACCTCATTGGAAAGCTGGGATGTCTGAAAATAATTAAATGTACAAGTTTATATCAATATCTTGACATTTTAACTGTTTATACAAAATAAAATTAGAATCAGCAATATTTTTACACGCAATATCAAATTACCTAGTAACTCAAGCAGCATATATTTCAACACTAAATCCTATAAATTATACTTACTGTTTTGATATACATCAATAAAAACATATTTCATTATGACAGTGTATCCTGCTAGTAAGAAAGACTGGCACATTGTGTAAAGCAATGTATATTCTATGAGTTTCCACTTATTAGTTAAACTAACTATTTATATCTGTTTTTAGGTGTTGTATACCATTAAGATAAATATAATTGATTTATATTAAACATATTAATAAATAAGCTAATATTTCATAGTAACATCATAAAATGAAAAAAAGTCATACTGTGGTATCTCTAATGCGATATAACATTTCTGTGAAATTTAAAATTTATCCTTGGTATTATTACTTTCATAAAAGTAAATTTTCACCACTATAAAAAGACAGATCTTGTTTTGAATCTTGCTTGACTTTTCAAACTAGCAAATGCTAATCTTGAATAAGTCTTCTCAATTTTAAAATGGGGGAATCGTCACCTGTCTCATTGTATAAACATCTATACAAAGTCAACTCAATAATATTTGCTACTCTGAATAGTTGAAAGAAAGAAATTATGTTAAGTGATTTATCTTTACTTTTTGACCCTTAAAGTTCCAAAACAAATGTAATGATTTTATATTTAGATTTTGAAATGCTTAACTTTCGTATCTATAGATTATTGGAGAATTTTTACTATATACCCACAGTTTAAAATATTTCTCTTTTTGAAGTTTTTCAGCTCAAATAAAATTCAAGGAACAATGCAGCAACTGCATTAAGCGCTAATACTGAATGCAACATTTTCATTCTAAGATTCAGTAAACACTCTTGGATTTTCAGATGCTAACAAGTGCACTTCCAAATATTCCTTGGTCATGAATTTTGGTACGGTATGGGTTAAATAGCTTTCTTTATTGAAGAAGTTCTTAAAGTCTTACATACTATATGTACAAGAGGTCAATGCAGAAAGTGATTCTCTGAATGAATATATGTATATCTCTCAGAAACACTATCTCTTGCAGCAGAACATGGGAAGAGATGTCCTACTGTTCCATAAATTTCTATAGACCAGAACATAGACCCTAGTATCCTAACCTCCTTCCTTTACAGTCTTCCTTTTACAGACTAGGCTCTCTATAAATGGAACAGTCAGTGAATATTACAAAACAATGTCAGAGTATCTTTCATAGTCTCCTACTGCTGGTGACATAAAGGATATCCTAGGGAGACATTGGGGAAGACTGATTTTTTTTTTCTCTTTATGGTCTGAACTCAATTATTCTACCGCAAATATAGAAAATTTCCAAGCTTGGAATCAAGTCACAAATGAATTTCATGGTTTCACTTATTAAAAATTGTAAAGCTCTGCTATTGTTATGAAAAAAGAAAGAAAAACATGGTAATAATAGTTTTAAGAGCAGCAACCAAACAATGGTAAACAAAAAATTTATGCTTCTGGATCAAATGGGGCAGTTGCAAGAAGAAACCACGTGAGCATAGGTACTATACAAACTTGAAGAGAGCATATCCTTGTTCTAATTGTTGTATTCCTAGATTCCTTTACAGTTCCTCACTAATAGTTGGCCTTTAGTAACATCTAAAGAGGATTAAAATTTGTTTTTGTTTTTGTGTTTTTGAGTTGCAGTCTCACTCTGTCACCTAGACTGGAGTGCAGTGGCCGCTCCCGGCCACCGCAGCCTTGACCTGCTGGGCTCCGGCGATCCTTCCACTCTGCCTTCCAAGTAGCTGGAACTACATACACGCACTACCACGCCCAGTTAATTTTTGATTTATTGTAGAGATGAGGGCTCGCCAAGTTGCCCGGGCGGGTCTCTAATCCACAAGTTCAGGCAATCCACTCACCTCAGCCTCCCAAGTGGCGGGATTACAGGCTGAGCCTAAAATCTGAAAACATATTATTATTTTCAAAGTAATTATACCTATGTACACTTTCAAGGAGGAAGCTCTGTTGTAATAACGGGTATAATTCCTCCAAGTTATACTAAACTCACAGTTTTTATTCACAAAATCAGAGCTCTTACTTTGCTCTCTTCCTCTGTTGTAAGGATTATGGTGAAAGTAGTTAACCACCATTCGAAATACATGATCTAAATTATTCTGGAAAAAAATGCCCCATAACTATTCATGTATTAATATATGAAAGTTGAAATCATACTGTTCCAAATTTGAAGTTTCCAAAATAAATAATTTCAAACAGTTTTTTGTTATTATGTTAGATTTATAATCTTATAAAGATTATTCATAAGATTACTTATAACCTTATAAAGACTGATAACCTGCTCTTACGACCAGAAGTGAAAGAAGATTGATGATGTTTTCATATAAAATAGTGCAGGTTCAGTTATTGTCAGAAACTTCTCAATATTGAATACTTTGTCAAATAAAAGTGGATATTTTTAAAAGCCTACTTTTCAATGTTTGAGTCAAGAATGGTAGAATTAATGATGCCATTAATTCACCCTCATACTGAAAAACAGCAGAAAAACATTTTGTTCATAGTTAGAAGCCAGGCACCTATAAAAGAGTATTCTTTCAGAGTAGTTTTTCCCAGTGGAAAAGCTAAATTATCAGTATATGCTAACATTTTCAAAACTAGAATTGTCATTTTCTGTTCAGTTGTCAAGTGTGCAGGACAATAGTGAATTTATCTTAAAGATGTTTGGGAAGATAAGGAAGAGAAAATATATTTACTACTCATCAACCTTCATAAAGACCTTCATTCTTGTCACTTTCACTTTGAACAGCTGAAGGGAGGGAGAGGAGGGTATGGTCTTGACTCACGGGTGGAAGAGGCAGAAAAAAAAATCAAGTACAAGTGGACCAGTGCAGTTCAGCTGAAAACCTCTGTTGTTCCAGGGTCAGCTGTACAACATTTTTAAATTAGGTGATGTGTTGCACGTTTGATACAATGCTACATGCAAATTAATACTTTACAGATTTTTTTAAATGTTATACTTAGTAAAGATAAAATTATCTGGAAGATTTGTAATCAGATTTAAAAATTCCACTCACACACAAAATGTTTTTAGTTCCAAATCAATATGGACCACTGGAAAAACATAATATATTTAATAATGATATGGATTTTTGTTATAACCTTTCATTTGTATAAAAAACAATAACAGATATCTTAAACATTACTGACTAATAATAAAAACACATAGTTTGACAAAACTAATGAAAGAAACATTACTTGTTTTACTAAAATTCTATTAAAATTCTCATCTCATTTCCAAAGCAATTAAATAGTTTTAAAATTCATTATAATGTAAGACTATGTATGTACATAGTTGTAAGCGCAATATATATTAGTGTACAAATTTAAAAATTGTTGTTTTAAAAGTATTTTGAATTTCATGTTTAAACTTGGCCAAAATTTATTCTTTAGATTTTATTTTTAAATATGCATATATATAAAGTTCTGTAAATATTTTTAGATCCTACATTTATGCAGTTGTAATATACATAAAATCAAGTATAACATGATATTAAATTCTGTATCAATACCTGAGTAAAAGAAAGAAAAATTTATTTTAAGTCAACTATATATTTACACTGCAACTATTTATTCCTGACCTGCCTTCCACAACTTGTTAGTTTAGTTAAAATCATGTAAATTATCATTACCAGTGCATTAACAATTATTTTAAATAATTTAATTTTTTACAGTTTTTTTTATATAAGAATGGAAAACACTCTCCTAATGGGTAAGCACCATACTCATGATTAAAGAAAAAGCAGCATAAAATATATCAAAATTTGAAGAGTCAGCATTGGTTTGAAGAAAAAACGATTTTAGAGATAAAGATTAATATTAATTTCATGTAGAAGATCAATCCACATGAGCTAAGCCTAGCAGTATTGTTAAATATAAATTTTGTTGTTAATTTATTGACATCTTGTATATGAAAAATTAGATTCATAATGAAGACCCTTTTCACAGCATCAAATTCAATGACTTCAATTTCTCAGCCCAGAGGAAAGGGAAATTTAATGCTTTTTTTGAAAAGCCAATCTTTTAATTAATGTAAGTTTAAAGATAAGGGATGGAAAGAGCAAGTGTGATTCAAGCCCCAAAATTTAAACATAATGATCAAAGGTGAAAAATATCCAAAACATGTTTTAAAAATGTGTTCAAATCTTATAACACAAAACAAGTAAAATTAACATATCCATGGTTAAAAACAAAAAAGGCAAAAACAAATGGTTCATAATTTTATAAGTGCTCACTTATAAAATGGAAGTTTAATAAAGTTGGTTTAAAAGCTCAAATACCAATAACAAAACATTTTTAAGTGACAACTCCTAATGTCACATTCATTATGGTTAATTGAATTATAATAATAGTGCTTTCACTGCTGTTGATTTTAGTTTATTCTATATGAAAATAGAATGTGAACAAGGCTTTAATGTTAGTTTCAATTTTAAAATATGGTTTTCAAAGTTTTGTGGTTTTGGAACAAAATAAAATCATAACTACTTTTTGATTAATTAGATAATTTTATCATATAGCAGATGTGAACTATGGAGAGATTTGTTTATACTTTTCTATCTGGCTACAAAATGCAGAACTTAAATAGCAGCAGAAAATTACACAGAAATATTAGATTGTACTAGTATTACAAATCTCCAATTTCAAAATGTTTTAAAAGACAAGTAACAATAATCATTTAAAAATTATAGATGAATTTTAGGGGTTTCATTAGCTGGATGATGCAATTACCATGGGAATAATTGAGCTTTTAAAATATTGCAAAAGGATTATGAGTGAGACATCTCAACATCAGCTCCTACAGGAAGTCATCCCTGGTTTGTTCACATTCTTCCTTACATTTCTCGGCCTCTGGTCTAGTGCTCTTGTTCAACTCATCTCTATAAATGTCCTTAGCCTAATTTTTACATGACCGCTTTAAGTGACCTTCCATCCTGCAAAACTCTTACCAGATGCTTTGTCTTTTATCTTTTTCTTAGCAACTATCCAAATTGCTGTATGGCATTGCACAAATTAGGTATTCTAAAAGAAAATAAAAATATGTGTAGCTAATAGTTATGGATGATTAAGATACCAAAAACATTTATGACAGAAAAGATTGTACTAAGAATCGTAATCAATATTAACCCTTTCCTCCATCCTCCACTCTTATTCCCCCTACACATAGATAATCATTCTTAAATATCCCATTTTTATTTTCTTTGTATGCTTGCATAAAGTGTATTTTCATTTTATATACATGTTTGTTAATCAATAGAAATTATATTTTGTTGTATACTTAATTTTAAAGACATTTTTCACTATATACGATGCTTTTAAGGACCATACATTTTTTGTGTGTATACATATAACTTTTTCTCTGCATGTCACATAGATTTCGATGATACTATTTACTACCTAACTTCTATTCACACTTCCAACGATAGACAACTAAAATGCCTCAAACTCGCTGATGCCACAAATGGCACTCTCATGAGTTTCTTATAAATGTCCCCTCATGGAGCCATGTGAGAACATCTTCGGGAAATCCATAAATTCCCTTGATAGTCATTATCCAAGGCTTGCTACTGCTGCTTTTATCTGGAAACTGCCCAGGCGGTCATACATTCACACATATGAATCAAAAGCCATTTCTAGTTTAATATGCAAAATTACTTATTTTCCATCTCCTTTCATTACTTCAAGCACACATTCTTTTACTCAGTTCTACACTGCATCCTCACAGGCGATAACTCCTAGGAATGTTGTACAGGTGGCTGATTCAGTACAGATCATACATTGTTGACATTCACGTCATTACAGAAGGGAAACTCAATTTCTATCAAGAAGAGAAACTTTCTCTACCCATCTTTGCTTTTCCTCTATGTAAAAAAACCAAAAACAAACAAACAAACAAAAAAACAGTGAAATAGATTGCTTACCCAATTCTCTGAATGTGGTCAATTCTCCTCAACTACTATCGAAGTGACTAATTCCTTTGATTCCAGAAATGTACTGAATTTTTAAACAATATTATGAATGTGCGTAATGTACATTTTACCTCATAATTTTCATTGTCTTGCCCTTGACAAAATTTTTTAAAAATGAATTTGAAATGACCAAACATAGACTCAGAAGTGTTTTATAAAAAGTAATCATCTAAGAGACTTTACAAAAAAAGATTTTGTTGTTTGTTTATGACTTGATACTACATGAAATAATCAGAAAAAAATTATTCCAAGCTATTTTTGGAACCAAGAAATAGCATAATTGGAAAATAAATAAAACTCATTACAGAAAAAGTTAATTTTCAGAAAAATGGGCATTTATAACTGGATATCTATTTAGATTGAAATTAAATAATTCAATCTCATTTTCAACTGTTGACTGCATAAGTGTTAGGGCATCTATTTGCTTACTTGTAGATTTTAAATTTTGGTTTTATGTTACCATGTTGCTTTGTTTTATGAACAAAAATTCAAATATTTTCAAAAATGAATCACATCATCTGTACCTTCATAATTATGTACACTTATTATATAACAAGTCAAAAAGACTCTCCAAATTGTAACTTAATTTTGATTCCTGGATTTGTTAAGGAGTGTTAATGAAAGACAATAGTTAGAGAAAATTGCCAGACATCTGTCCAAATGATTTAGTACATGGGTTTCTGTATAAAATGACTGAAACTCTGGCAACTAAGCAAAAAAATTGTTAAAATCCAGCGCACACATGCACATAGACACATAATTTTTTTCATATGGGACAGTTTTAACATCCAGGGGATATTTGGCAATGTTTAGAAACATTTTTGATGGTCACAACTGAGGTTTGGAGGATGTTACTGGCATCTAATAGTTAGAGGCAAACGGTGTTCGAAACCCTAAAATGTGTAGGACCTAGCCCCCAAACGAAATATATAACTCCAAAAATTTAAAAAGTATTGAGATTGAGAAATTCTAGTGTAAAAGATAATAACTTATTTATCTTTAACATTATGTTCTAAATGTTATCAGATTATAAGAATTTACTGCAAACATGACTTCCTACGTGACCAAGTCTATTTTGTCTGTTTTTTTTTTCTTACTTTCTTGAAGCTTGTAATAACCCATGTTCTTTGCCTATGAAGCCCTTTGGGATGTGCTGATCACTGTCTTTAAAAATCATTCTTGCCGGGCTCGGTGGTTCAGCCTGTAATCCCGCGCCTTGGGAGACTGAGGTGAGTGGACTGCCTGAGCCCGCAGGTTCAAGACCCGCCTGAGCAAGTTGGCGAGACCTCATCTCTACAATAAATAATAATTAGCCAGGCGTGGTAGCACACGGCTGTAGTTCCAGCTACTTGGAAGACTGAGGCAGAAGGATCACCAGAGCCCAGCAGGTCGAGGCTGCGGTGGCCAGGAGCGGCCACTGCACTCCAGTCTGGGCGACAGAGTGAGATTCCAACTCAAAAAAAAAAAAAAAAATTCATTCTCTATCTTGTACCCATGCTAATGGTGCAGATATAGAGCTCCCCACAGCTTTTCATCCAGCAGTGCTTGAGAGAATTCCTAGGTCCCATGCACAGGGTACAAGAATGACTTCCTTTCCTAAGCAGTGCTGCAGTGTGCAACCAGTCTAGAATCTGAAAGAGTCTCATCCATGTCAAGAAGTTCAGCCAGTCATTCTTGAATAACATTTTCATTAATTTTGACCATAGATTTTCTTCATTTTATACTAAAAGGGTTGGAAAAATTTACCATGCAACCTATTCTCCTGAGTGCTCCAGTTATCATCTTCTGTAACAAAAACTGTTCTATTCTTCACTTACAAAACAAAGGTTATCATGTACATTACTTAATGTAACCAAATAAAGTTATTATTCTGGAAGAGAAAAGAGGAATTGAGATTATTATTTTACCTATAAATGCCAGCTAAAATATAGGGTCATGCTTATATTTTTAAAGAATTATTTATCTGCAGAGTTAACTGGGCATTCTGTGTTTTCTTGGCGCTATCTGATAAGCCTAACCTTATTAGTAACTGAGCCACAGGTCAGCCAATCACATATATGCATATACAATTTCTCTAGTCATTCAAAAATGAGGTATAGATGAGTTAATATATTAAGAAAATTCATAGGCAGCAGTTATCCCAGAATGGTCACCTTACTAATGTGTGACACACAGAGATCCATTAATGTATATTTCACTTATGACCCAAAATCATGTTTAAAATTGAATACAGATATTAGACTGGGATTGTTTAAATACACAGTTGACATTAATATATTCATGCAACATTATTAGACTTTCAAAATCCTTTTTATCAAGTTATATGAAGCAAGTGAAATAAATTAAGCTATGGATAGCAAATTCTTTCTCCATAAATTTTTGACTATAACTTTCATAATACCAGGATTTGGTTACATTTTTTCTATAACTAATCAATCTTTATTATAAATTGAGATGCACTTATTAAAATTATGATTATCCATGAATAATTTAAATGGAATTACAAAAATTTAACTTTCACTCTGATTGTTTTGCACACTAGTCACAGTGCTAACATAAAAAATATAACAGGTATTAAAATCAATCACATTTATAGTAAAATAAAAACATTGAGACCAGAGATTGAAGTGTTCATAGGAGTAATTATACAAATGAAAAGAGTTTGTATCTTTAACGCATTCCATTACTTTAAATAACATCAATAAAATATAGCCTGACCCATAATGCTTCTCATACTGCCAATTTCTGTAGGTTATATATGTGAATGTTCTACTTAATCTTAACTCTATTGACAGAGATAGTTCCACAATAACAATAACATAAATTCAATCTTTTTACTACTTTCAGAAAAAGTACAAGAATATTAAGATATTGAAAATATTTCATATACATATTTTGAAAAGAAATATTATATTTTTTTCTAAAAAGGAATACAATTTTTTTTTTGAGTTGGAGTCTCACTCTGTTGCTCAGATTGAAGTGCAGTGGCCACTCCTGGCCACCCCAGCACCGACCTGCTGGGCTCCTTCTGCCTCAGCCTTCCAAGTAGCTGGAACTACAGGCGCGCGCTACCATGCCTGGTTAATTTTTTGATTTATTGTAGAGATGAGGTCTCACCAAGTTGCCCAGCCAGGTCTTGACCCACTGGCTCAGGCAATCCACAAACCTCGGTCTCCCAAAGTGCGGGACAACAGGCTGAGCCACCGAGCCCGGCCATAAATACAATTTTTATTATTTTGGGAGCGGATGGACTTTGTATGACGTTACAACTACAAGATGTCTTGAAGGTCAGGCCTCATCAGATGAGTGGAAGAAAAGTCATATAAGACAAATGTTACCATATTGTAAGAAAAAAAGTACCAGAATTAGAATCTTAATTTTGGAACTTCCTTAAGAAAAACCAATTAAAATTTCAGGACTTCATCTTTCCTGTTTATAAAATTATACAAATATATTGGTTTAGATCTAGATTGACATAAACACCCTGTATTTATTATTAGGATTTTGTTGATGAACAAAGTTGAGCCTACTTGAAATTTGGTGAAATGTTAGGCTATAAATACAGGAGTAATTATTGTATTAGTGCATAAATTATATGTAAATAAATTAATGTAAGGCAGTTGAAAGCAATACTTTGATTCATAAGCAGTTTTTAAAAAAATCCTTAAAAATTATTACATTAGTTGAAATAAATCCTTATTTCTTAGCAAAGTACATTTTTTCTTAGTATATTCAGAAGATGGAGTATTCAAATTACTCCATAATGTAAAGATTATCTATAAATTAACTTCTGTTATCTTTATTTATAAACCTTTGGTAGCCATTTTTCTTCCTATGACCAGCAAGCTGATAAGGAGTAACTCTTTGTGAATAACTCAAAAATGATTATCACACAGTCTCACAAGTTTACTGGGAAGGATTTTGTTCACTCTTCCTGGGGGTAAATAATCATGTGGATAGCAGAGACCAAATGTCCTAGTTAAAGTTCATGTTTTACTGGAATTTTAAGAATCAGATTCTTAGCCTTCTCTTCTTTTACAAACTCAGAACACCATAACCACCATTTCACTGGGTACCAAATTTTCATCACCACATCATTTCTTCAAAAATTATTTTTCTAATAAGAAAATATATTACATTGGCTTCAAATAGAATACAAACATCATAATTTGACAAATTATACACAGAACTACTATTCTGGCAATCGATTACTGATTTTTTCCTAATATTCTCACGTTATGGGTGTCTACATGACATAGAGTTCTACATGTAGATCAAAATCAAATAGAATGTCTACACAGGTCTCATATGCCTGAATTGAGTCTAATCATATGGCAATCATCATCATCACCAAAATAATAGTAGTCAAATTTGAAAAATGCTTTGATGTTTCAGGTATTGTGCAAAATTTTATTAAATCTGCACAGCATCTCATGGCATAGTCATTATGATAAGTCTCATCTAATAGATATGAAAACTGATACCAAAGTAACTCACTTAAGGTCACATATGACTTATAAGTGGCAAAATTCATTTTTGAACTCTTATTTAACTGACTGCAAACCCCAGAACTCAAATATTATTTTACATTGCATTTTAAATAATTTGAGTGGAGACCAACTTGCTTTCTTTTCTAGAATGAATGTAAACCCCCAGTTCCTGGCATTGCCCTGGGTAGGTCTTCTAAGTGAAATCGAGTACATTCAAAATCTAATCTGAGTATTTAATTTTCTTCTAAAAATCCCCTCATCTATAAAATTGAGGAAAATGATAATTGCAGAAATGTCAGGGAAATTCATAATTATTAATGACTTAAGCCTTTTGAAAATATAAAGTAGTATTAAATGCTAATATTACTAATCTTCTTAATTAGATAAAGCGGTAAATGTGTCCAAAAAGTCTGTAACTAACTTCATTACTCTTTCTTTTATGTAAGGTAAGCTTAAGTTCTACAAAATGTGTGCTTTAAGTTGATTAAAAATATGGTTGGCTGCATTTTTAAACACCAGTTAGTAGTATGCTATGCTTTGGTAAATATATTTTGGCTCTTATGACTAGAGAATGATGTACTTTAATAAAAAAAATTACATCTCAATAATTATATCTTCTACCTTTATTTTTATTTTATTTGCAATAAACATATATATTCATGCATTTGTGTTTGTACTGAATAAGAGATTTGAAGTGACTCACACTGAGAACATAGGCATCCCTTTTGATAAATAAAATCAGGAATCAGGATATAAGCTATAGAACCAGGTAAGTTTGGAGCAGAAATACAATTATAATAAAGACCAATGTTTTGCCAGTGCTTAAATTAAATGTTCTTTTTAAGGTTTTTGAGTGTCCTCTTAAAGATAAAGACTTAATTATGCACATACTTAGTTGCATTGTTATTAGTTGCTAATATGAAAGATATGTCATACATTATACATTTGATATAAAATTAAAATATATATTGAAGATAAACATTTTTATAATCACAATATTATAGTATAAACATGCTCATATGTAAATAAGCAGCATGTATAATTTGTCAAACATCTATCTCTACTATGATGTTTGTATTCTATATAAAATCAACATTAATGGTGGCAATATTCATATTTAAGACCTTTTAATTATTTAAATGAATTCAAATTTGTAGTATTCAACATAATTCATAGTAGAAGTAGGCTCTGGTGCTGAGAAGATATTTTTCAACTTCTTTCCTGTAGTGTTTCCATTAAATATCATAATCGTATGATTTTATATGCCTTTCACCACCTTAATGCATTTGCTGACTATATTTTATTAGTCTAATGCTTCAGAAATAATTCTAGTCATTGAAAAACCAATATATCAAAATCTTATATAGTGAAAAAATATTTGCAAAGAGCAAAAGAAAAGGATCTCAGTTTTAACAACTTTCAATAATATGTTTTATTATAGTGATTTGATAAAAAGATTAATTTTGATCCACTTACTTTGAAAAGAAGCTTATTGATAATTGAAGATTTTTAAAGCTATTTTAAGTGTTTTTCTCAAGAAGTTTTTTGTTAAGAGGTCATCTGGTAGCTTTCAAGTTCCTTGAGGCCTGGATCTGACAGAGTAGCTGAACAACAGGTGCCCAGTACATGTTTGTTGAATTGAGCTGAAATAATGTCAGTTATACTAAAAAAAGGAAAAGGGAATAAAAAGAAATAAAGCAAAGCTCAAGAACAGCTTTGATTCTGGCACTTGTACAAGTGGTGAATTTGCAGCATAAGGTCTAGGTATAGGCTATTGTATGAGTGGGAAGGATAGATTAATCTGGGTTGACCTTTTCTAATGAACCGAGCAACTTGGTTTCTCTAAAGCACTTAATACTTTTGATGTAGAAGATATAGGTTACTTGGCCTTGCCTTGTCATAGGTCTCTGGCACCTTATTAGCAAATGCAAAACTGGGGCTATATTTTCTGACTACCTGGTAGGAATTTACAGCAAATACAGCAATAGAGTAAGAATTCAAGAATAGAAGCCGCTGACAGCTAAGACTCTTAAACTTACCTGAATGGAACAAAACTTGCAAAGTCCCAGGTTTAACAGTTGCCTGCTCCTGAGCATTTTTAATGCTGAAATCCCGTATTAATTCAGGACAACTGAGTATTATGGGTGGTCCACCAAAATACTCAAGGAATGAAAACAAAAATTTAAAAGAATTATACACAGAAGAAAACCTGCACACATGCAAAAACCCATGAGAAAGTGAGTTTTAGTTCTGGTGTGATAATAGTAGTTTAGTCTAATTTCAGCTTGTGACTTCATTAAAATGGGAATTGTAATAGCTATGTGCCATATGAAAACGCTTGAGGAAGATCAAAGTAAAACAAAATAAGACTCCTAGAATTACCAAACCTTGGCTATACAGTAATTTCTCAAAAAATGTGTCTGTAAAAGTAAGGAGAATAAGGAAACAAAGAAAAACAATAGGAAAAGTGAATATAAAATTTTGCTCCATAACACTAAGAAAAACTGTTAAACATAAAAAAGTAAAAAATATCACACAGAGGTTCCATTGCGTGATCTATCTAGTAACTAAATAGTGAAATTTATTTAATTTGTTTCCTATTAAAGCCACAGGAGATCACTTTCTTTTTAGAGTTTTTCCTCACTTGTCACTCTATGAACATTGCTTCATGAGCTTTTCAAGTAATAATAGGCATTGTCATCACCCACATTTTTCAGTAAAGAAAAAAGAAAGAGGTCAACAATTAAACCTAACTGATTAAAATAAATTCAAGATTTAAAGGAATATCTTACCAACTTTTGTTCTCTGTTCTGTAAAATTTCACCAGAAAAATGTGTGAGATTGGATAGAAAGGTAAAAAGAAATTAGTAGGTAAATCTGGCGAGAGAAGTTGATGTTAAAGTGTAATTTCATCTATTTTATAAATAACCAACATATAATACTCTAAAAGAGTACAGTGTTTAACCTTCATTTAAAAAAATTGTCATCAAACTGAATTGTGTTCTTTTTCATTGCTAACAGTGACAAAATACATAAAAAATAAATAGCAAAAGTGATACCCATATATGCTTAGTTTATATATTAACTAGGTTGTATAATATGATTTAAACTATCAAAATTCTTAAATTAGATAATGAATTATGTATGCAATACACATACATTATATATTTATATATATATATAACATATACATACATATATGGTAAACTTGTTTTCATAGAAATTGACTTTTATCCATGTCAATTAATTATACTTTTCAAGATCACACTGGAAATAATAGCCATGATAGTGAAAATCATATACAAATATAAATAAAATATATGAAGTAGAAAAGTGAATTCCCCTCTCAGTCTGGAAGCAGCCATGAGAAAAAAAAAAAGCAGAAAACAAAATAGCAATATTTATTTCCTAGTGCACTGGATATCTTTCCTTTGTTCCTCCAAGTCCAACCACTATGACTCCCAAATACATTTTGTACGTCCAAAAGGCTGAACAAATAATCTACTACTATCCTGGCTCCTTTGCCATCAGATGCTATTTGGGTTCAGTCAATGAAAATCACTAGCAAGAGACTAGAGGGAGAGACAAGAGTGATAGGGGTATTATGATAATAGTTTGTTCCTCCTTCTGAGATTGTAAGCATTGACTAGGTGGCTTGACCAAAAGTTACATTTTCTTTCAGGTAGTCCTTTCTTCACAGTCTTTTCTGTCTATGAATTTTGGTAGCTTAATTATCTCTCCCATATGTAACTAGAGGTACTACCAGTGCTCCTCTATTACTAAATTGACAATGCTGTACTATTCCTATGTGGTTTCTCTAAGGCAAGGGTCCCCAACCTCCCAGCCACTGATGGGTCAGGTCCCTGGTAGATACCTGATCACACAGCAGGAGGTGAGCCAAAGGACAGAGAGCAGAGAGAAGTGTCATCTGTCATCTGTATTTATAGCCACTCCCTATGTCTCACAAGGTCACTGAGCTTAGCCTCCCATCAGATCTAGTCACAGCATTAGATTCTCCTAAGAGCACAAACCCTCTGTGAACTGTGCATATGAGGTATGTGGGTTGTGTAATTTTTATGATGACTGATGATCTGAGGTGGAGCTGAGCCGGTGATGCTAGTGCTGGGGAGCAGTTGCAAATACAGATTAACATTAGCGGTGAGGTTTAACTACACAGAGACCATAATAAATCAATTGCTTACAGATTCATATCAAAATCCTATCAGTGAGTGACAAGTGAGTTGACATACTTCAACTGTACAGCTGTATCTGATGGTGGGCTTTAAGTCAGAACCCAACACTTACTTTAGTCTGCACGTGGCCCACCCATTATTTTATTTACCACTTCTCTCCATACCTCTTTCCCGCATTGCACGTTGTCTCAGTCACAGTTTTGGTAGACCCACAAGTTAAATGAGTAAAAAACAAATGTCACTAGAGAGCATCTTTGAAAAGGGAGAGACCCTATAATGAGATAGCAGAAGATTCTAACAAAAAGAAAGTTGCATTTAAAAGAAAATACTAAGAGTCCTGCTTAAATTATGGGTTCATTGCAACAGGTGATTCACAATCCCCAAGTCCACTTTGTATCATATGGGGCAACTGGCTATCCAACGAAGCCATAAAACATTCAAAATTGCTTTATCACATAGATACTAAGCACCCTTCATTAAAAGACAAGGCTTTGGAGTTTTTCAAAAGTAAAAAAAAAAAAAAAATGAACATGAAGAACATAAGCAATTGTTGAAGGCCATCCCTTCATCAAGTGTGTCTGCACTGACAGCATCATTCTCAGTAGCTAGTCACGTTGATAAAGCTAAGAAACTGGAATTATGGGGATGCTAAGTGAACAGTGAGATTTTTGACAGGTTTCAACATTAGCAAATATTTTGAGAGACTGAACCAGGGCCTTTTTTCTTCCAACTGTTGCATGATTACATATCTCAGTTTTCAAAAGAGTTTGCTCATTGCTTTTCAATCACAAAAAATCCCCCCGAACTGGAAAGGAATAGATCTGTGATCTATTTGTGAATAAGACAAATGAATCAGCTTTGAGCATACTAGAAGAGGATCAACTGCTTGAGACTGTAAATGATGGTGGCCTTCAAAGTACATTTGTGACAACTTCAAATCTCCATACATTCTGGATATCCTGATATTGCCACAAAAGCACTGAAAATCTGCTTCCATTTCCAACATCCTATCTTTGTGACACAGTGTTTTCTTCAGTGACAGTCACCAAAATGGGATTGAGGTGTAGACGACATAAGCAACACAATCTGAGCTTCACCATCTCTTCTTATTCGCAGATGGGACCACTAAGTTGCAAGAAATCAAGCTCAGGGCTCCCAATAATTCTACACTATGATGAACTGTATACTTATTTAATTACATACTACAATGTAATATATAACACAAATAACAATTAGCAAATTTATTTATTTGAAAATATGCTTCCAGTCTATAGATAGTCTTAAACACTCTTTTTAGAAGAAATGAGTGCATGTGTGATTCTCTTAACTGTTAAAATAATCAAGATTTGTTAACAGTGTTTTTTATGTAGGGTGATAACACATTCTGTTTAAAAGTTGTTTGATGGCAAATAAGAACCAATTCAAATATTTATTAGTTATATTCTAAAAATATCAAAGGAAAAATGGAAATACAAAGTAAAATATAATTAAAACTTTTCAACTAACAAAAAATTTAAGCTAGCTCATAAAATGTTGGAGGTTGGGCTTGGCTAATTGCAATGGAAAAAATTTTATTTCCATTAATAGTAATTTTTTTTTTTTTTTTTTTTTGAGTTGGAGTCTCACTCTGTTGCCCAGACTGGAGTGCAGTGGCCGCTCCCGGCCACCGCAGCCTCAACCTGCTGGGCTTCGGCGATCCTTCCGCCTCAGCCTTCCGAGTAGCCGGAATTACAGGCGCGCGCTACCACACCCAGCTATTTTTTGATTTTATTGTAGAGATTAAGTCTCGCCTGCCCAGGTGGGTCTCGAAGTCGCGGGCTCAGGCAATCCACTCAAGACATAATACTCCAACACACAGGTGTGGTTGTAGGAAGTTGACACTCAGGAGCTAAGAGTAGAGATTCATCATAAAATAGTCTCAGACTTGGCCTGATCATCAGGAGCTGAAATGGTTTTTCAGTTTATTCAAATGGACAACTGTATTTGAGACTAATTGCTTTAGTCTTAATGAGGCAAGGTATAAATATAGGGCTTTAATGTGCAAGTTTTAATTTTGGCAAGGGGGAGTTTGGTTACTTATCTGCACAGAGATGAAACAATAGAAAATAGATTTTCATTTATCAGATATACTAATACTTTGTAGGAATCAAAGCCTTTTACAATAATTTTTAAAAATTGGGGAATATGGACTCTTTAATTATATTGTGCCTTTCCCATACTATACTATCTTCATTGATGTTTAGAATGAAATTTGAGAGAATTTGAAAAATCCATCATATTACTAAATTTTGTGTATCATTTTTATATTTGCCAAATTTCAGTAAATTTTCATAATTAATAATCAGAAATTTTTGAGTGATATATATATATGATTACTCATTCTCTTAAGTAAGGCAATCAGTTTCCAAGGATCTGGAAATCAGTGTTGCAATCTGAAGAAGCCTCTTAAAACCAATATTGATATGTGCATACATAATTTTTAGTAACCTTTTTATTATTACAATTCAGTTATGCAGAAGACTTTTCTCTTCATATCCTCAGTCTAATGAGGTAGAGTGTATCTCAAGGGAAATGTGAATTGCTCTCTTAAACTCTCAAACCAAAGAATAGAGTGAACTGGTTTATATATCCAACTTGAGTATGAAATACATTAACCATTATGGTCCATAATAGAAATTCTGTTTTGATATAGTACAGTTTATTCATTCATTTAACATTCACATTCATTCCAATAAGAAAGTGTTTACAATCATAATTTTTGCAACATTGAAAGTAATTTTTTAAAATTCCAGAAGTTTTCCCAAGGTAGAGAATCCCTGAGCAAAATAGTAAATGTAAGTTTTTGTAAACAAGTTACAAATTTTAAGAAGAAGAAAAGATTATTGAATTGATACTGTTTTGGGTACATCTTAGTGCCAAGTGATGGCAGTTTTTTCAAAAGTAGAGAATGCATCTTAAATTTGAGATTATAGAAAAACCTAAACATTCAGATGTTTATATTTATATTTTCATATAAATATCAGCATATGCTAGATCTCATCCTTGTTTGGATACTTTGAAAAATAAATAAAAAATTTGAGACGATTTCATAAACTTCTATAGTTATTATAGAAATATCCAAACTTTGCCTGTACGATGTCCAGTTGTATACCTAACCTTGAATTGCACCACACATCTTTTTTTTTTTTTTTTTTTTTTTTTTTGAGTTAGAGTCTCACTCTCTTAACCAGACTGGATAATGTAGCTGGAACTACAGGCGCTCCCGGCCACCGCAGCCTCGACCTGCTAGGCTCCGGCGATCCTTCCACCTCAGCCTTCCAAGTAGCTGGAACTATAAGCTCGCACTACCACACCCAGCTAATTTTTGATTTATTGTAGAGATGAGGTCTCGCCAAGTTGCCCAGGCGGGTCTCAAACCCGCGGGCTCAGGCAATCCACTCACCTCGGCCTCCCAAAGCTCTGGGATTACAGACTGAGCCACTGAGCCCAGCCTACACAACTTTAAAATAAAAAATAAAAAAATATATATATATCAAGAAAGGCAATTATAAAAAACTTCAATCAAGATTTATATTGCAATGCTCATTTAAGAAATTCGAATAATAATGTTTGTACTACTTAATGATTCGGTTGATAAATGAATTATTGTCAATCCTAGTTGTAAAATCAACAGATATCTAGAGATGAAGTCATAAGTACATACACAGAAGTTGAATAATTTTCAGAACTGTTAAATTTAATTCCCATTCAAAATTTACTCTAAGATAATGTTGAATGGTTGTTATTAGAACACGTGTTATTAGAATCGTATTTGTCAGGTTTTAGATTACATTATCATACAGACATAACAAATAATACATTTAAAAATCATGAGTTTTGAATAATTTAATACTTTAGTGTTGTTACGTAATCTTTTTGAGATTTTAAACCTACCAAAACAGTCTGCCTTCCCTGATTTGATCCTACTTTAAAAAAAAAAAAAAAAAATGTTTAAGCAAAGGATGAACAAATATCCTGAGAAATATCCAAGAAGGGTTAAGCATAACACTCAGTCTCTAGGTCTCCCTGGATTTTTAAAAATTAAGACGTATTCCAAATAATTCATCAAGTTTTAGTGCTGCTCCACTGTGTCTTGGTAATATGAGAAAAGTCATTTCACATCTCTCTATCTTTTTTGGCACATGTAAGACAAAAAGAAAATAATATCGGCCGGGCTTGGTGGCTCAGCCTGTAATCCCGCGCTTTGGGAGGCCGAGGTGAGTGAATTGCCTGGGCCCGCGGGTTCGAGACCCGCCTGGGCAACTTGGCAAAACCACATCTCTACAATAAATAAAAAAAAATTATCCGGGCATGGTAGTGCGTGCCTGTAGTTCTAGCTACTTGGAAGGCTGAGGCGGAAGGATCGCCGGAGCCCAGCAGGTCGAGGCTGCGGTGACCGGGAGCGGCCACTGCACTCCAGTCTGGGCTACTAAGTGAGACTCCAACAGAAAAAAAATTAAGAAAAAAAAAAATAATAATAATAGTATCTACCTCACCTATCCCAAAAAGTTACTATAAAATACAAAAAGAGATAGAAACAACTTTACAATGTTCGGAGTGTTTTAAAAGGAAGACATAATTATATTTGGGATTAAGAGCAGTTTACTATTAATCAATTAGTGCATTTCAATGCCCATGTTTTGTCATATTGCAAAAAATTTGATTAAAAAAATTAATGTGCCATGTTATGCCTGAAGCCACTATGCTACACACACACACACACACACACACACACACACACACACAACAAAAACATTTTAAGCTACTTGGAATGGGGTAAAATAAATTCTATGATCACAATAATATAGATATCTGAAGATTTAATTTGTACTCCCAAAACAGTGGCAAAAATTAAAAACAGACAAGCATAATTATATCAAATTAGAAAGCTTCAAAAGAGCAGAGAAAACAACAGAGTGAAAATATAACCTAAAAATTGAGATAAAATATGTACAAACCACATATCCGTTAAGGAGTTAATTTATAAAATATATAAAGAATTTATATAACTCAGTAGAAAAATAACTCATTAACAGTCCAATTAAAAAATAAGTTAAAGACATGAATAGATATTTGTTCAAAGAAGATATACAAATTGTGAATTGGTATATGAAAAGATATTCAATGGCATCAGAGAAATGTAAATCAAAACTACAATGAGATATCACCTCCTATCTGTTAGGATGACTATTATTTTTTTTTAAGTATTAACAAGCATGTGAAGATATTGGAAACCTTGTGCACCATTGGTGGAATGCCAAATGGTACATCTACTATGAAAAAGAGTATAAAGATTCCTCAAGAAATAAAAAATACAACTATCATATGACTCATCAATCTCATTTCTGAGCACGTATTCAAAAGATTTGAAATAAAAATTTCAAAGATATATTAGGACTCTCACATTCATTGTAGCAATATTGACCATAGCCAAGATATGATTACAAGCTAAGTGATCCTTGACACATAAGTGGATAATAAAAATGTAATATATAAATGCAATGGAATATTATTTAGCCTTAAAAATGAAATCCTGCTGTATGCAACAACATGGATGAACCTTGAGGACATATGTTGAGGGAAATAAACCTGTTTTAGAAGGACAAGTAATGCATGGTTTCATTACATGAGATGTCTAATACAGTCAAAGTTAATGATGCTAGGAATAAATGGTGGTTGCAAGAGGCAGGGGGTGTGGCGGAAAAGGAAATTATTAATTGCTATCAACATATAAAATTACAGTTAGCTAGGCGAGGTGCTTTACACCTGTAATCGCAGCACTTAAGGAGGCCAAGGAGAGAGGATTTCCGAGCCCAGGAATTCTCCACCATAAATCACAATTAGCTGGACATGGTGGCACGTGCCTGTAGTTCCAACTACTTGGAAGGCTGAGGCGGAAAGATCGCCTGAGCTCAGTAAGTGGAGGCTGTGGTGGTCCTAAGCAAGCCACTGCACTCCAGCCCAGGTGACAGAGTAAGACTGTGACACAAAAAATAAATAAAATAAAATAAAATTACAGTTATGCAAGATAAATAATGTTCTAGAGATTTGATGTACAACACTAATTGATGCACTTTATAATATGTCATAATATCATAAATATTTCTCATGACACTTTTATGAAAAAGCCATATATTTTTTGCTCATTAGCCCATTCATGCCAACAGAAAAGTTACCATTAAAATTTAAAACTTTAAAAACTCATTTTTATAATAACTAAGATATCAATCTGCAGCAAATGTTCACGCAAGATGACACAAACTTGCTTCACTTAAAATTTACCACTCTTTCTAAATATATTAAAAAATGTAATTGAATCCTTCCAACCACCCAGAAACGTCATTGTGGGAAAGTTTGTCATCTAATTATTTCAGCTAAAATTAAAGAATAGGTAATGATAGTAGCTAAATTCCTTGACTATTAGGTGATATTATGGGACCTGAGTCAGGTCCTCTGAATTCCAGATTCTTGTGCTTTCCACTAAGCTACACTGTTCTTCTTTTTTCTTGGCGCCATCCTACAGACCAAGCATGGCAGTTATGGTAAAGATAGTTTTAGCAGTATTGATGGTAGTTTCTTGCCTCACCTGAGGTCTGTGGGTAATACAAGATGAAAAAAACATTAGATCCTTTTGCCTTTTATGCTATCCTGATGCTTTACTAAATTGTACTCAGTAAACTATTTAGAAGCTGTTACAATGTGCCAGGTGCAAAAGCTTCACAGAGAAATTTTACACAGTTCCTCCTTGCAGAGTGCTCTCAGTATATTAGGGAATCAATTTGGCAAAGAGAATTTCAATAAAATGCAGAAGTGCTATAAGCTGGTTGTGAATGGAATAATAAAGTAACACATAAACTTGTGCATTGAATACTATGTAGAGAAGTTAGGGAAGGGTTTAAGTAAAACATGGCATAGAAATTGAATTTTATAGGGAGAGAAGTATAGTAAAATAATTAAAAGAGCATTCTATGAAAATAATGTAACAGAGACACAATTAATGTGGCATCTGGGTGGAAAATCACTGGTTGAAGGAGAGAGGTCGAGGGGGAAATAATGAGACAGATGAGCTAGGAGAAGTGGATTCAGACTAGATTATGCAGACTTATATAGGACTAGGATTTTTACACAACAAGCTATAAAAAGTTAGAAGGAAGCTATGTTAATCAGGTAGCTAGAAATGGCAATGTCTAGAAAAAGAGATGAAAGATAGATACATGATAAAAAATTATGGTAATGATACAGAGAATAAAATTGAGTAAAAATAAATAAATAAAAAGTTAGGAATCTGTTAAATAGACCAGAAGAGAAATTACTAAGGTTGGATTAAGATAGCTGCTATAAAATGAAAGAGATGCATTTCATAAAGTTTCATACGATACTGAAATGATTCATTGACTGACTGGATATGAAGATAAGAGAGGCAGAAGAAAATGACTCTGAGGTTCCATGAATGAAAAGCAGATGATGGACTGGAGAACTGAGTTAGAATATATACATATACAGAGACACGAACTCAGACACACACACACACACACACACACACACACACACACACACACACACACACACAGAGTTATAGGTAGATAGGGAGAGAATGTATAATAATATTTTAGACTTTATACTTTTAATCATTTATAAGATATCCAAGCACAAGTGCCTACTTGTCAAATGAAAACACCTGGGGCTGGATTGTCAAAGAATTCTTGGGTTTGCAGATCTAGACAAGAGAGTCTATGAGTGTAGAAGAAATTATGGATCACACAGAGAGAGAGGAGGATAAGAAAATTAAATCAATTTCAAACTTCACAGAACAAAAGTAGTAAGGAAAGACAACCTGTAAAACAATATAGTCACTCCAAAATGTTTGCAGAGGAAGAAAGGAAGGACATAAAAGGAAGGGAGGAAAGGATCGAGGGAGGCAAGGAAGGTGGAAAAAAAAGAGGGAGCAGGCAGCTAGGAGAGCCAAGAGAACCAGAAGTGAACTATGCTCTGGAAGTCAGGGAAAAGTTCCATGTTTGCCAACCATTTTGCTGTCCTCATGGCTACTTAAACATTAGATCATTTTTCACAAGTGTATTTCAAACTATGGATTCCATAAATAATATACATACACATACACACACACATATACCTTTACAATATTTTGGGTAATTTCTTTGTCTTTTCTGGACTTGTGTCCATTTCTAAATGGTTCATTTTTTATTATTTCAGAAGATAAAAATAAAATCTCACCTAACAGGGAACAGTAGCAATTATCAAATGTGCAAAAACAGGTGGGGGAGACTTTGCACTTTTGCAGATGACTTTGGCCAATATAAATATCTTATATAAAGACATACTCCATCAGATGTCAAAAGTTGGAGAATTCAATGACTCCAGTATTAAAAGTTGTGTGAATATGGGCATGCATTATGCTTTCAAATCTTGGTCATTTTATTCATAAATAGCTATAAACATACCTTTCTTAACTCACATCTCTCATAATAGTCATGAAATCATGTATTAAAAAATTATTTATAAGCTATATATTATTAAAACTTGCACCTACTGTTTGAATCTTTATAGCTCCATGTATGCCTAAGTATTGGAATCATATATTAAAATGAAAGGCATTTTTGTGTAGAAACATATTGTGTATTATCATCAAATATTTAAGCCAGCTATACACTGTCTATAACATAGTATATGCAAGAATAATAGTATAAAAAATCTAAAACAAATTTAATGATGTTATCCCTTTGTTTGACAGTTGACTTATGCCTAACCATATTATGGAATAATAAATAATTCATGAAATAAAACACTTTCTACTGTATATGATCTTGCTACTGTACACAAAGATTTCATGTGTAGAACTGGTCTGAAAAAGCACTGTTCTGTAAAGGTAAGATTTAGAAATTATTTACCCAATTATATATTGTTAGCTGCAATACAAAATGATGTAGGAATGACACTGTGAACAATATTTAAACTGTCAAATAAGGAACAAAAATCTCAAACTATCCTTAAGAAACAGGCAAAATAGAATGTGCTGTTTAAACACTATGCATTTTATGTTGAAAACTTCTCTCAGATAATCATAAGACTAAGCACAACAACAAAAAATTCCTAACTTGAATTCAACACTTGGAGATTTTGTCTGACACTACATCAAGAGATAGTCGTAAGCTTTAAAAGTTGGAAGGCCTGCCAATAGCAGAGACTCCCCAGAAGTGAAGGAGAAGCAGTTCAAATTTGTTTAACAAAACCATGTTTTCAAACTAACTTTAATTTATGCATGAGGGCCATTACACTTGTTTTTTTTTAAAAGGAAACTTCTTAATTGGAACTAAATCATTCATTATTCACTGTGATCCAGGTTTTATACCCTTAGGTTCCATGTGATTATTCACACATTCAGCTGACAGAAAGGAGAAAAAGGTATTCTAATCATTTAGCTTGGGTTTGACTCATTGGTTTTTATCTCACTATAACTTCCAATCTCTGTTACAGAGAGTGATAAAGCCAGGGAAATAACATTTTGGTAGATGGTAAAGGATAAGTACAAGTCATTTCAAGTTCTTGAAGCTTTCATTAAATAAAGCAAGCTATTTCAAATCTTAAAGCTATTTAAATAAAGGGCTAAGACTTTTCTGTTGTATTTATTTAAGAATTTAAAGGGTACTGTTCAGAATCAAGCAGTCAACCTATTTAGTGGTGTGATTAGACATTTTGACAGTGCTCACTGAAAACTCAATTATGCCACCAGAATCAAACTTGCACCTCACCAAAATGTCTAATGGCCTGAGTGATTATGGGGTAACAACAACCCACATACTAAACTGCCAGAATTCTATCACTGTAACATTTAAATGGAACACTTGTGTGGTTATCGAATGCATCTAAACTCAATAAGGAATTTTAGATAAAAAGTAAAATTTTACTAAACACTTCATGCAATTTACCAAAATAAAAGATATTCTTGAATATAGAATGTATATTTGTACACTCAAATAATGTCAACATTTGAAGGAATATTTGAGATCATTTAAATAAGGCTTTGCATTTAAAAAAAATTTAAGCTGACATCAAGATAAAACAGCTATTGAAAGACAAAGTTAATCCATGGCAATGGTCTGAGCAATGATTTCTTAGATATGACAAGAAAAACACCAATAAAAAGAGCAAAAATAGACAAGTGGGATTGCATCAAACTAAAAAGTTTATACATAGCAAATAAAACAATTAACAGAGTGAAGAGACAACACACAGAGGGAGAAAATATATGTATATCATATATCTCATAAGGCACTAATATACAGAATATACAAGGAACTCAATAACAAGAAAACAAATAACCCATTACAAATGGGCAAAGGACTGGATAGATATTTCTTCAAAGAACACATACAGAGGACCAATAAGGATATGAAAAGGTGTACAATATCACAAATCATTAGGGAATACAAATTAAAATCAGAATGAGTTATCACCTCACTCTTGTTAGAATGGCTATTATTTAAAAAGTGAAAGAAAACATGTGATGGCGAGGGTTTGAAAATAATGCTTGTATCTCACTGGTGGGATGTAAATTTGTACAGCCATTTTGTAAAACAGAATGGAGGTTCCTTAAAATCTGAAAAATAGATATACCGTATGATCCAGCTATCTCACTTCTAGATATAAATCCAAAGGAATTAAAATCAGTGTGTTGACAAACTATCTGCACGCCCATGTTCACTGCAATATTATTCACAATAGCCAAGATATAAAAACGACCTAAGTGCATATCAAGGGATGAATGGGTAAAGAAAATGTAGTATTTATACAAAATGGAATACTAAAAAAAAGAGAGAGAGAGAGAGAGAAAACTGTCATTTGTGACAATATAGATAAATCTATAGGTTATTAGGCAGAGTAAAATAAGTCATACACAGAGAGACAAATACCTCAAGATCTCACTTATATGTGAAATCTGAAAAAGTTAGACTCATTGTTTTGAGAATGGAAATATAGTTACAAAAGAATACAGGAGGAGGGTAGATGGAAAGAGGGAGCAAGTTAGTCAAAGGGCACAAAGTTCAGTTAGATAGTAGAAAGAAGTCCTAGTAATCTACTGAAAAATGTGGCAATTATAGATCATAATAAAGTATTATATATTTCAAAACCACTAAAGGAGTAGATTTTAAATGTTCTCACTATAACGTGAGTTGAAAGATGTGCATTAGTCTGATTTAAATATTCCACAATGTATACATGAATCATAACATCACACTGTATCCTATAAAAATATGCAATTATTACTTATTAATACAACCTTTTAAAGAGATGAAACTGAGCCTCGAATCCAACACTCTGAATTCAAATTTTTCATTTACTTTCTATTATGCCAAAGTGCTACCTGTACATTAAAATTAAACATGATATATCCAGACAACAACATAAAAAATAACAGAAATTTGGGGGACTGTTGAATATAATTTTATATTTCATAGTCAGTTGTGTAAGATTTTATTAGAAGAAAATCAAATATTCTAAGAAAGTTTTTATAACCGCTAATTTCATGACTAACCTAAAACCTTCACAGTATAGAATTATTTTTAAAATAAAAGATATATACAAAGATTTTTGTTGAGGCTATGAAACCAAAATCTGTCAAACCAGCAAAATATAAAAATGTGTTTTTGATTCTACTATGCAGAATAGCAGAATTCAAATATTCACATTAAATATTAAAATGTTATAAAATTTCATTATTAAATACACCATGCAATGATGTTCTCAAGCTACTCCATCCGGACACTCCCTTACTGTAAGAAAAGCTGAAACTCTTCAACACATATTTACTATCAAGGTATTGGTCAGAGTTGTCTTGGAATCCCTAGGCTGTGTCCAATCAGTAATCCATAACTAGTTTTGCCTCACAAGTCCTAAGATACTTCTCCTTATCTTCTATCTTCAGCTGTGAGTAAAGATTATTCATGTATCAATCACACAAATCCTTTTAAGGAAATTGATGACACTATAGCCTTTTTTGGCTGCCACCTGAGAATCCAGTGTTTCTAGGCATCTATGAATATTTTCATCAGGTTACTTGACCTCCATTTAGGCAGCACCATCAAAGCAAAACTGAGTTATATACTGCATTTATATTTTAGAATAAATGTCCCATATTACAATATGTGAATCAATTATCGCTTCCAGATACTCAACCTTCAAATAGGTGTGATCTGTATTAAACAAGAACACCCTCCTTCCCTTTTACTAAAGTATTTGGAGCAAGCTAAGATATAATGTACAGTAGACACATAAGGATAATTATTTGTGATATGAGTTTCAATGATCATTATTTCTCTTTTTATTTTGCTGAACTTGCAAATACTCCACGAACTATCTTGAATGAGTCTGTAAAAATTCATGTGGTAAATCTCAATCACTAGTTTTTCCTACCCAGGAGGCTCAAAGCAAAATAGAAAAGAAACAAACCATTCATAAAATAAATATTGATGCAAATTACAAATACAATTATTGAATACTTTTAGGTCTTTACTGATATAAATGTCATATAATCGAGGAACACTATATATTTCTATTTCAGCAGAAAAAAATAAAATAAAAAGAAATAGTATTTATTATTTTAATTTTGAAAAGTCAGATACATGTATTTAACACTCAGAAAGTGTATAGTAAACTCAGTCTTTGAGCAGACATTACTTAAAATAGGGATGTTCGTTTTCCTAAACTCCTCTCTGAGATCAGGAGACAGAAGAAATCATTCTTTTTAGAGAATGTAATGAATTCAAACACATTCATTAATTTTACAGCAACTCTTTTGGTTTCACAGTGAGACATAAAAAGGTCTATCTCATTGGAAAGAAAACCAAGTATCTATCGAGGTACTTGATGAGAAGAAATTTTTTCTACTGTTCTCAATGCATGAGTGATAAAGCAAGACTTAGAAATATTTTTGTTAGGCAGTTTCATTTTAATAGTATCTTCTATAACAGAAGTGACCTATAGCAAACTAATTCAAAGTACCCTTTCTTTGAAGGTGATTTCCACATAAAATTTGAATACAATTTTAAATAGCACATTACTATGAACTGAGTTTAAAGGTTCTTTGAAGGAATAATATTTTCTGTTGATGTCAAAAGTTTGATAATATACAGTTTGTTTAAAATGGTTGGGTCATTATGTGTATGGTCATCCTTGACCCATAGGTATTTAAATGCATCAGAGTTATTGTTTTATTTCTAAGAACCACCCTAAGATCATTCTATAGATTTTAATCAAATTTGACTTAATAATTAGGATATTAGTCATACTAATAAATTATCATAGCAACCAAGGCTATCCTGGTGGGAGAGTGACAATTTCCTCTGTAATACCACCTGTTTAAAATATGCAAGATAGTCTATACAAACAATAACAAACTGTTCATTTCTAAATAGCATAAGATAATCTTTTCTTTTCTGGGTGGACCTCATAATTCGTTTGGAGATATATTTTAATATTAAAATTTAAACTCTTCAACGAATGGTCATTAAGTAATTGGTTAATAATTTGGAAAACCTAAAAATTAGAAACCTGTCAATATCTTCTAATATATAATTAAGCTGGAAATAATGTAATACTAAACAAAAACAAAAGATATAATGCAAATCTTTAAACGACTGTATAGTGGGAAAACTTTTTATGCAAACTATAACAGGAAAGATTAATAGATTTGACACAAACATTTAAAAAATAAGCACATGTATTCAAATAAATCATAATAACTTGAACTGAAGATGCCAAATTGTGAAAAATAATAGCAAAAAAAAAAATCAACCACTCATTAAAAAGAACTTAAAATGACATGAAGTCATTTCAAAGGCAGCTACATTAATAAGAAGTAATCATTTAAAAAAAATCAGTCCCACCTTTGATAAGCAATGTAAGACAACAATAAGATGAGCGAATATAGTATTGCAATAAAATCAAAAATATAATATATAATAGCTTCCTTTCTTTAATATTTACTTTAACCCAATATTTTCTACCACTAGAAGTCTATAATAATAAAATAATTGAGAGTGTGCACAAAGATATATAGAGATATTTCTGGTGGCAATATTGATAATACTGCAAAATCGATGCTACATTAAGGCAGGAGTATCAAGGTTAAGACAGGGTCATAAGTGACAACTGTAGTCTATACTCAGATATCACATTGTACCATTAGCTACAAAGGAACTGATAAACCCATTACATGGTAGAAAAAATATTGGCAATAAAATGTTTCTAATAAATTTATAAATAACAAAAGTCACTTACTGTATTTAAATAAAAGATAGTTCAATGAAGAAGGACAAACGTGGACTTAGCAGCAACTTGAATGGATTTAGAGTCTTTTAGATTCAGTGATCTATCACAGAAGCAAACAACAGAGTACCATATGTTATCACTCATAAGTGGACCTTGAACAATTATCATAATACTACAAGAAAGGGATTGACAATCGTAAGAAACTGCTAGGGGAGTGGGGGTGGGATTGGGCAGTTGAAGGAAACTGCTAGGGGAGCAAGGGCACATCTCACCAACAAGGTTACTTGCATAATCAACATTTGTATACCTAACACTGAATTTTATCCCACAACTCTAAAATAAAGGGGAAAAAAAAAAGGATTGCAGAGAACTAAATATAAACAGGGATCCTTTTCAATGGTAGAATTAATGATACCTTTTTCCTTTAGTGTGGTGTACCTAATGATAGTCTAGTGTTAGAAAATATAGGTGAGAACATGAAATATTAGTACTGTATGATAGTTGGTCTTTGCATTAGTGGAGTGTGGTGGTTAATTTTAGGTGCCAACCTGAGTGGCCAGTGAACCCCTGAGTGGACAAAACCAGTTAGGCCCTCATAAATAACTTCAACCTTGCTTGTTTTACAAACAGATGCAAAACTTAACTTGAGGTATTTCTTATAAATGCCCATGCTTAAAAAAAAAGAAAAAAAAATGCTGCCTAAGAACTTTTCACTTGAACTAGACAAGATAAGACAATTATGTAACTATAACCAGTCAGATATTTCCTTTGCTTTACTTCCCTGTATGTATTATTAAAACCTCCCTGTATTTTCCTTAGTGGAGCTCCAGAACCAATTCTGATTTGGAGCTGTCTGATTCATGAATAATTTGCTCAAATAAGCTCTTTAAAATTTTAATGTGCCTCAGTTTGCCTTTCTATCAAAAATTATTTCTAGGTATGTCTGGAAAGGTGTTTCCAATGGAGATTAGCCTTTGAATCAGTAGATTGAGTAAAGAAAATTTGCCCTCATCAATGTGGTCAGGCATCATTAAGTCCATTAAAGACCAAAAAGATGGAGAAAGGGTGATTGCATTCTCCTTGACCTAGAGCACCCATCTTCTCCTGCCCTAGGGCAATAGAGCTCCTGGTTCTTGGGCCTTCAGACACCTACACACACACACACACACACACACACACACACACACACACTACTCCCCCATTGTTAGACTTTTGGCTGTGGACTGAATTACAATACAAGCTTTCCTGGGTTTACAGTTTGTAGACTGGATATTGAGAGAAATCTTGGCCTCCAAGATTTCATAAGCCAAATTCCATAATAAATAACGACTTATTTATCTATCTATGTATATAGATAGATAAGACGTTATTTATTATGGAATTTGGCTTATATATGTATATATACATATATATACATAAGTTATTTATTATGGAATTTGGCTTATATATGTATATATACATATATAGTTGTACATATATAGATACATACATACATATTAATGCATATATGCCAATATAGATGTATATACATACCTATAAATATAAAAATACATCTATATTTATAGGTATGTATACACAATATATGCATATATATCTATGTATAGCATATCTATATCTATCTACATATATGTTATTTGTTCTGTTTCTTTTAAGGACCTTGACTGTGAGTATTACGAGAAAGAGAAAAACTTGAAGATTAATTACCAATTTGCAAGCAGGAATGAAGTGGAATATATTTCACAAAGATTATTGAGAAGCATCTCCAGTCTTTTTTTTTCAAATAAGTTCATTTACCATAATTTACCTATTCCTTTTTTATACTAAACATTGAGTGTATAGTAAATCAAATCAATTTTATTTACATGTTCTAGATCAAGGGGGTATATATAATCAGACCTCATGTAAAGACTTAACGGTACATATTACTCATATTTGCAATACTTGTCTTATGAAAGGAATAATTTTCACTTCAATTATTGCAAATAATAAAATACGTTAAAATAACATGTATTGTGTTCACGAAATCCTAAGAGTACACAGTTATTTTGTGCTGTGGAAAAAACTACAAAGACACAAATGACGATTAGATCAGTGAGCGTCAGCAGAATTAAATCATCATACATTCCATTATGCTGGTATGTATATCTGACATAATCACATAATTCCATGGCAAGGTAGTCCACTGCATTTACATTCTCTAGAACAATTAGTACATGCATATCCACAGAAATAGTATTGATTCCACATTGTTTTAGAATGAAATCACCTAATAACTTCTTGGTGCTCTTTCTTTTAATTCTTATCCTCCTAATTATCTGTCTGATAATGATCATTCAAATGGGAAAATCTCTGATTACATTGCATTCTTCAGTACGTAATTCCATTGAGTAAGACACTGGCTGCAGTTGTAAAACTGAAGACTTGACCTGAGAGATATATCTCTTTTCATAGTAATCTATTCCTAGAACTGAACACAGTTCTAAGACTTGATTTTTCATCTAAACTATTCAGTTAATTTTACTTTAACTTTTAATCGATGCTACTGAGTCGTAAAGAAGCCTGAAGGACACTGCTTTATATCAAAAAACAAATGAAGAAAGACACACAAATCGTACAAATGCAATTCTAATGAAGTCAGGATAAAATGTGGTATCTTTATAAAAAAATAATACAATTATACCTAATAACTGTACTTTCATCTCAAATAATTTTCAACAAGTTAGTGGTGTAGAATAAATGCAATTCCAGAAGAATCCATTTTTTTCGATGTGTTGCTTTGTGTTTTTTATTAGTAATTACTGAAAGCCCTTGAAACATTAAACACCAGTAAAACTGCTTTTCCTGTGTTAGTATATTTTATTTTATTGTTTCATTTTTTAATTGAACTGGTCATTAGCCAGGGAAATTTACTTAGGTAAACGTATTCAGTTATCCTCTCATAAGATTTAAGGAAGATTTTATGTGTTGCTGTCTTCTGTCTGTGAATCTACTAACGCTAGAAAACTGAAAATTTCTATGAATATTCTAATGGAAAAAATAAATTAACAATTTCAACTGTACTTTTTTTTTCTTTGAGTTGGAGTCTCACTCTGTCGCCCAGACTGGAGTGCAGTTACCACTCCCGGCCACCGCAGCCTCGACCTGCTGGGCTCCGGTGATCCTCACTGCCCAGGCAGGTCTCGAACCCGTGGGCTCAGGCAATCCACTCGCCTCAGCCTCCCAAAGGCGCGGGATTACAGGTTGAGCCACCGAGTCTGGCTGCTATTTAAAGAGCCTTAACTGTGTGTCAAACACTGCCATAAGCATGTTTCTTGAGTTATCTTATTAAAGTCTTGCGATACTCATGAGGTGCTAACAGTGAGGAAACTGCAGCATAAAAACTTTAAGGAAAATGTCCAGTTCTAGAGCAACTAAACATTAGAAATTGGACCTTGTAATATTAACCAGCATTGTATACTGACATAAAAAAGACGTAGAGAGACATCAACTCATTAGGATTCACAATATAAAGAACATTATGTGCCCTGCAATATCCAATCTGAACGAATATATGCCTAAGCACGATGACAAAAAATGAGAAAAAAACAAACAAGGAAGCAAAACTTCTAATATACTTCACAAAACAGAAAGTAACTCAATGGAGTTTGCAATTAAGTTAAAAATCACATATCTGCATGTGCAAACAAGAAGAGCATGATTGTAAGTGTACTTTGTTAGCACTCTGCAGGTAAAATTTTCTTCGCAGAAATGACTCTACTTTGTACAAAAGAAATTGCACATGTTGAAGTATCAAACTCAGAATTACTTGTGACTTGAATGTTAAAATAAAAATTAACTTCTTCAATAAAGAAAAACAGACATAAAAGAGTCATACAATAAAATCTAGGCATGTAAACTATAGACTTACAAGTCAAAACAATATATATATATAATGTATATTATATAATAAATTTGAAAATGGTATTAGAATAGAAAATCTCTGTGCAGAATTGGTTGTGTTAATAAGCAATCACATACTGCTAGAGGTGACTTCAATAAGATCACGCAAAAGCCTTAAACTTATGGCTAAGAATACTTATTTAAAATGCCATTAAGGGCCCTTTGAGTTTAGGGATTGAGAAGAGTATTTGTACTCTGGACCCCTGATCTGAAGCTGCACTCCATCTCTTTCTAACAGGTAACTACGGATAAAGTTTTTAACTTCCCTGAGCATATACTTCTTAGCTAGCTATAAACTGGGAAAATAATAGGACTTTATGAAGTTACGAGCATCAAATGAGTTAAAAAATGTACTTAAAGTAACATGTGGCAAAAAATAATTATCACGCAATATTTTACTATTATTTTGTTTATCATATTATCTAAAATTTCCAGTTTCAGTCTCTAGCTATTTTATAAAGATAAAAATAGTACTTATATTTAAGATTTCTAGCAAGTATTTATGATCTCTTATCATGTAAAAAAGTACAGCTTTCCAAATGAAAATAGTATCTAATGTATGTCATATATAATATTTATATTATACATAGAAACACTGAAATATTGTAATTTTTAATTGTGTTAAAGCTCATTAAAGTAAGTCCACATTAGCCCACTATTTATTTATTAAGTTTTTATCTAAGGCAGTTAGTTTTTTCTAAGACTTAATTTCCAAATCCATAATCTCATTCCTCCCATTTGGTGATGGGTAGGAGAAATATTGTTCTCTTACCTGTTCCTTCCTCTATCTTTAATAATCAATATAGCCTGACCTATGCTTATGTCCACAATTAATAATACAATTTCATTGTGCTTGTTCATAAAATTTAATCAGATTTTTTGGAAATAGCAAATTTGCAAATTGGTTTGTTATTCCTTGTACGTGTAAAATATATAAATGTAAAATGTCATCAGTATATCATGGCCCAGATGTATTCTAAATACTAATAGAAAGACATTCCTAGAGCTAAGTTCACACAATGTATTTTACATTATGAATAACTGAGGAACTTGGGAATTGTGAACATTCTTTAAAAATCGTTAACTTTAGATTTTTTTAAATTTTTGCATGTGTGTTGTGTGAATTTTCATAAGGTTATAATTTTTATATTTTCTGTTTATAAAAAATAGAGAATCAAATTATGTTCTCTCACTTCTTCACAAAGTGATCAGCAAGAATACACATCTGTTGAAATTTTAAACTATTTCCTTATTTCTTTTTAGCTAATACATATTACAAAACCTTAGAGAGGACAAAACATAATACCCAGTAATTATGATGTCACATTTTAGTTATTACATTGACTTATTAAGATTTTTATGATTTTAGGAGTGGGCAATCAATAATTCCAAGTGTCAGATTTCAACATTTGTACCATAAATTTTGCCATTCCATTTTCAGTAAGTTGATATAACATTTCTTAGAGAGACAAGTAAAAACATGAAGCATTAGGTTTCCATGTATATCACAAAATCATAAATAACATCTAATCTAGCAGTGGTATAATAATTAATATTATATTATTTTTCAATTGTATTAAGTTTTCAGGACTCAATGCCCATTTCTTAAAAACTAAGTTGTATAAAATAATACACAAATGATAATCAGCTAAACTTCATATATACATCTTTTCAGCTAAAAACTTTTCAAATTAAGAATACTCTTAAATTTTGTGGAACATTTTTGAATACATTTTAAAGAACATAAAATGTTATGTAGATGTTAATTTACTACATAATGCATTACTACAAATTTTTCCATATATAAATATAGTGTTAACATTAGAAAGCTATTTTTTAAATAGTTATTGAATTCCATTGATGCATCAATTAAATCACAACATTGGTAAATTCAAATTTTACTCTGCTAAACATATTGAAATCAGTGAAAGTATACAGTATAGATAACAATTTGAATAGTATTTGACTTATGTGTTGTAGGAAAGAAGAAATAAAGATTGAAATATTATGGGTTTTAATTTATGACTATTTCATCATTCTCCTTTTAAAAATGTTCTTATCGAAACATTTTGAGGCAAGCCCACAGATTATTTAGCAAGTCTTTAATTATTCAGAAAGTTTGGTTGTTGGTAACAACATGGAAAACACCTTGGAGTGAAAAAGGGTAAGTATGGTAATTACAGTGAAAAATTCAATAAATCTAGAAGATCATTCTAATATACATGTACATATGTACATATATATGTGCATATACTTACATATTTACATATACATATATATGATTTTCTTCTGATTATTTAAAGTATGTAGAAAAAATAATATAAGAAAATAGCACTGAAAGCCCTTTTTTGACATCATTCATTAGTTAAATATCTGAAGTCAAAATTGATCATTGTACTTCCTTTCAGTTTCTTGCTTCACTCCTGAAAGGAATTCAGTACTGAATAAAAGGTGGGGATTTAACTGAGTTTCATAAATAAGAATTGTAGGAAAGTGAGAAAACACCTAAAGTCATATAAATCATTTCTGATGCTTTATTCATCTTTAAAATATGTGCCAGTAATTCTATTTTATCCAATTTTATGGAGCTGTAGGATTCAGTCCAGAAACATCTCAATGTCAGAATATTTTTACATAAATTTTAAGATATTTTGTTTGAATTATCTGGTTGACCAACCACAAACAGTAGTTTGTCAAAAAGTAATCACATAGACACAACTCTTAGAAGACAATTATTTTACATCTTTAAGAATTAATGAAAATTAATCATTTTTCACCAGGAAACAAATTTTTTGTTGGCATACCACAAAATATGTCTCAAATTTTGTAACCAAAGGGAAAAAAAAAACCTCAACAACATAGCAAACAACAGGCAAAACCTTCTTCCTCCCACTCCCCGCCCAAAATATGGACTAGTCCCAGTCACCATGATCTCCTGCCTCTTAGATTTGCTCTCTGTACAAATTCACAGATCTGCTTTCTAGGTTGATTCCATTCATTAACCTGGGCAAATGGCGTAACAAGAAAAACAGAGGATGTAATATGTGGCTAGCCTGAATGTTGTATCTTGAGTCCTTAGATTCCCCTTCCTGTTACCTCGATTTGCTCATGTACTATTCTCATTGTTCATATCTGAGTTTCTACACAAATTTTTGTTTCTTATTTGTACCTGAAGACTTTGATAAGACTCTGACACTCCAGACATGGCACTCAGACATGAGATGACAAACTGGCAGGCTTCAATTAGGTTGTAGAACTGTACTTGCTTACAAATGTCTGTGATTTGTAAGAATAAATTGTAGTGTTTTTCCTCTAAGGACCTGAAAACCTTCACAGTATACACGGGTTATGATTTGCAATTTTCTAGTGGTACATTTTAAAGAAGCAAAACAATCCTGTTATGCAATTCACTAAGTCACTATTAGTGGGAATGAATGTTTTAGGTAGCATGAATGAGTTCAATGTATGCAACTCCATGCAAATGGAGTATGTGAAAGAGAAGCTGTTCTGATTTTATGAACATAAAACAGAGATAAAAAAGTATATATCATTATAGTTGATGAAAAAATGTTTTAATATATATGAACTCATTTAAAAATTATATTAACTATAGATAGGAAATGATTTTATCACTGCACAGAGGATGGGGAGAGAGGAGAAAAGATAGTAGTGGCTACTAGTCCTCTTGGATATAGATACAGGAATTATTTTTTTAAGTAGTCTTAGCAATAATGGGCATTCAGAGCATCTAATAGATATCTATTGCTCTGAAGAAAAAATGTATCAGAAAATTTATCATTAGAGAAAAGTCAATGATTCCATTAGTATAAATGTAGGTAAAGATGGTTCAAGGGTAGAACTATTTAAAAGACTATGCATCACAATAGTGCCACCATGTGGACTACTGTCTTTCTCACCCCATAAGGAGAGGGGCTGTTTGACAGGAAAAAAAAAGGAGTTTCTAGAACTCCAAAACAAACTTCTTTATATTTTTATACATATGACTAGACTGCGTTTGTTACCAGTGGTGTAATTATTTTACAAAAACGCACTTGTACTGTGACAGAAATTCTAAATGCCGTGGCACTATGTTTCAATCTCAATGTTAATCATTACACCTGTGATTTGGGGTTAAGATGAAGTGAAAAAATCTACTTCTCTTAGATTGAGGTTATTTTGGTAGGATTAACCTAGTTCAATGATTTTCTTCTCAGGTTTGAAAATTCTTAGGATGTTACCGATGAAATATCTAAAGAGATTTGTGGAATTTCAACAACTATGAGAATACAAAAATTAATCGTATAATTCACATTAATCGGTGCCATATATCACTAGCGATGGCATACTACATTAAAGGACACAAACTGCATTTTTTTAAGAAGTTCAACACTTAGATAATTTAAAATACAAGCCAACCAACTCTTTGATATACATAAGAAAACACCAAAAAAGCCAGTTTAATAAATTAACTTTTTAAAGAAAATAAGCAAATATAATACATATTTTGTCCATCCATATGTGGTGCTATACTGTGGTTGTGAAAACTTCTTAATTCATAGCAAACTCTAAATGCTTAACATTGCAAAAACATGCTCTATACAAGTAGCATTTAATAAGAAAATAGCAAAAAGAAAGAAATTAGAACTTTGATGCTACAATGTCAATGAATACCACACAGATTGAAGACCACATTAATTAATGACCTGACTTCATTTTGGCTGGGAAGAGTGGAAAAAAATTAAGAATTTCATAAAGATATGACTTTCAAAAATTGACTCAACAAAATGACCAATCTCACCATTAGGTTCAGAATTTCATCAATCATTTGCTTTTATGCTACCTTTATAAAGTTTTATTAATGGGAATAAATCAATTTACTAGAAAAAAAATTGTAGGAATTGGATTGAATAGTATAGGATAACAAATACTATCTGAACTGTGTTGCATTGTAGATAGATAAATATGTGAATACATGAAATAAAAAGTGAGCATTAAAAAAAGTGCCTTCCAGTAAGAAAGTGATAATCATGTTAGTTAAAGCTATCATCTAACCAAATTCATCAGTACACTGATTTTGTTTTAACTTATGATCTCAATAATGGTGTAGGATTTTCATCACCTCTGTATTAGAGATTCCTGGTTTAAATCTCAAATGGTCACTATTCAGGGCTGCAAACATACAAATGATAAAAGTTTGATGTTTGAGAACATTCATTAAACAGAACAGACATGACAATAATAATGGCAGTGATAAGGAAAACAAGGAAAATTCAAGAAGATAACAAATACAAGAAAAAGTTTTTAGATTAGCATGCTAGCATCACACCCTCTCTCACAAAATCAAGTTCATTAACACTAAACTGAAATTTTCACTGGATAATTCTTGAACCAGGATAATTGGAATCACCCTTCATGATAAATACAATTTTTATGCATCTTCAGACACTAAAATTTCAGAAAAATTATTCTGGATCCTGAAACTCAAGAGTTTATTTGAAAGTCAATAACTACAAATGAGAGCTGTTTATTTTCTTGGAATTCTCAAGTTTTTTCAAAGCATTTACCATGCAAATAATCTTTCCTTTGAGATGAACCTGTTCATGGGTATCTAAGCTACTGTTGATTCTTGTTGAAAATAATCCATCTTCTACACACACACACACACACACACACAACACACACACACACTTCAGATTTTTGCCATATTTCTTTCTCTTTCACAGTGCCTTAATTCTCTTTAAGTACAGCTCATGCTCCTAACTCAGTATTACTGTCTCACCACTCTGGTCTCACTTTTGTCTGCTTATACTCTCCTTTGATTCCCTACACGTCTGGCTCAGCAGGAGGCCTGGGCACAATCAGTATCTACCCAACAATTTCATAAACTATACTGTCAGAGGATTAACTTATTTAACTCTGAGCTGCCCTGTGAAAAAAGAACCCTTGCAACAAGGCCTATTGTACAGAAGGGGATTTAGGTCCAGACTGGAAGCTACTTCTCTAAGGAATAAGAGAAGAAAGAAAGAAAGAGAGGGAGAGAGGGAGAGAGAGAAAGAGAGAAAGAAAGGCAGAGAGAGAAAGAGAGAGAGAGAGAGAGAAGGAAGGAAGGAAGGAAGGAAGGAAGGAAGGAAGGAAGGAAGGAAGGAAGGAAGAAAGGAAGGAAGGAAATACAGCAACAGTTCCAGTTCCAGATTCCACTAGTTGTGGTGTATGCAAAGGAATCCCTGTAGAGGACACTTGGTAATGTTTAATGAGGGCAGAACTCGAACCTTGTCTCCCTCTGCTTTACAGAACATCCTGGAATCTAGAGCACACGCGTGTAAAAAGTGGATAAATCCCTCCAAAATTTTTATTTTCCCACAAATGAGATTGGAGATGAAGTACTAACAGCAGTCTCTCCATGGAGCATATTGCAAGCTTGGAATACTAACTGGTTCATTAATATCACTGATATGAAATCCCAGGCACTGATTTTCAATAAACTACCCTCTTAAGGTTAACTTGTCTTTCTGTTTTCATCCATATTCTTGCTACTTAAGTTTCAATGTTGATTTTTAGCATTTCCCCACAGTTCAAATGTTTGCCAAAAAAACATCAAGAACTGTTTCTAGCATCTCATGCAATTCCTGTTATTAGTAAATATGCAAGACTAGGGATCAATTACATACACAATATACAAAATTTTACCAGGCTAAATTGCCCCCAAGATATCAGTTCAGTCTTACTCCAAGTTCCCTTTCAATTAAAAAGGATGAGATATTTGAACAAAAACTTTAAGAAAGGCTGGAAACAGAAGTCTTTTTTTTTTTTAATCATGCCTGCACATTGTAAAACATTGTAAAAGTGTGTATCATGTTTACATTCCGTGTTTTGTTAGAGTCGCATAAGAACAGAAATAAAACGAAAGAAAGAAAAGGAGGAAAAAAAAGAGAAAGGAGAAAGGAAGGAAGAAAGGAAAAGTAATGAAGGAAGGAGAGAGGAACGGAAAGAAGGAGGGAAGGAGAGAGGGAGGGAAAGAAGGAAGGAAGGAAGGAAGGAAGGAAGGAAGGAAGGAAAGAAGGAAGGAAGGAAGGAGGGAAGGAAGGAAGGAGAAAATGCAGAATGGTAGGAAGGCAAGATAGTGATAGAGATGAGAAAGGGATGAGAGAGATGAGATGACATAGAGGTGATAAGAGATGAGAGAAAGAGAGAGAGAGAGAGAGAGAGAGAGAGAGAGAGAGACTATAATATCTTTGATATCCCTTACTTTAAAATTCAAGCGAGAGAACCCCCTCCCGTTTACATATAATGGAACAAACCAAGTCTCCATTCACTACATCTGGACATTAAGAAAACTTGCATGGGGAAAACTTTTGGGAGGAAATGAAGGTGATTTCCCAGCTGCAACTGCAGTTGTATATGACACTGACATTTATTTCCCATAATTCTTCCCACAGGAAACACATCTTTTAAGAAAATGAATAAAATCAAGTTGGGCATTCTCAAAATCTGCAAGGTAGCAACTTCCCTGAGAAGCTGACATTCCCCCAACAGAACCATATATGCAAGGAGGGGGGCATTTGCGAGATGAGCTGTGAAAGGGAGTCCACCTTGCGGGTGCCATAGATTTGGTGATTCCTGAGCCTGAATTCGAAAAGGGGAGGGGGGGAGTGAGAAGAATGTCTCAGCTCGGTGAAACCAGACACCCTTTTCGACCCCGTTGCCTACCTCCGGGCTCCAGTAAGCCACCGCTGGCGTCCTCCCCTCTGCTCCTTCCTTCCGCAGCAGCGGACGCAGAGATCCCGAGCAGCCGGGGAGCTTAGGTCCCGCAGCGCGCTTGCCAAGCGCTTCTCTCCACTAGTTACCAATTGAGGAAAAGGGACAGAGAGGTGCAACGAGGATGGTGATTAAAATCCAGTGTTCAGCCACCAGCGTCCCAGAAGGTTTCGGCTCCTCTTCTGCGCCCTTACCGAGCCCTTTCGCCTGGCAAAGAGTCACCCAGGGAGTCCCCAGCAGCAGATCCTTCCCTCTTGCTCCTCCTGATCGCGCCAATCTTCGCCGCCGCGGCCACACTGCGCGCCCCGCTATCCACTCACCACACAGCGAGAAGGCCTGGCGAAGACAGCGCGAGGGGAGGAAGACGGATTCAAAGGAGAGATTTTTTTTTTTTTTTTTTCTGGCAAGAGAGAAAAACTTTGATGTTGTAACCGCACACGCAGTACCGAGAAGAAACCCAAACAAGTTGCAGGTTCAGGGGCGGGGAGGACGCTTTCCCCAGAACTGAGAAAAATCACCCCCCACCAAATTCAAAGAGAGGAAGCTCCCTGCTCTCTGAGCGATCCCGGAGCGCACCTCGCAATGTCTGATCTCGAGCCCACTGGAAAAGCACCGGGCAGAAGGAGCCCTGTTGGCTCACGCCTGGGGTGCGAGTATCAAAGGCGCCTCCCGCGGGAGAAGCTGGTAGGGAGTCAAGGCAAAGAGGACAGGGACAGACGCAGCGCCGGAAGAGCGAGCGGAGTCCGAGCTGCCGCCTGCGAGAGCAGAGACGCGTCTCCCTTCGGGCAAAGTGACTGCTGCGAAGTCTGTTCCCTCCTGCGCGGGGACAGAGACATTTAAAGGCCTGAACGGACGTCAGCACCAGCCGAGCTCGCTGGGTGAGCGCCAGGTCTCCCCACCCCACGGAGGGTAGCGCGGCTGACTTGGGGGGAAAACAGCGCTGGTGGCGCTGCGGAGTGTCAACCCCCCGAGCCTATCATCCAGACGTTACACCGGTGGCATTTCTGCCGTGAGTGCACTTGCCGAATTGAACCGAGCCAGAACTGCTCGAAGAAGGGTCTGGCCACTCTGCGCGCGCGCACCCCTCGGGTTACCAAGGCGCGCAACAACGGGTTTGTAGAGAGACCACTTTTCTTCTTCGCTCTAGTTCACGATCATTCTGATTCATTTCTCAAAGTTAGTTGACATCCGCGGAGACAGCTTTTACATGAAAAGGATTAGACTTTCCCATCCTGAAGTTAAGATAATACCCAATCTTTCCTTAACTCCCACTGCCCGCTTCTTAATCAGAGTCACTATGAATGAAACTATTAAGCTTGTTCAAATGACCCTCGCCCGGTATTTAAGGTGATTTACATATAAAGATACCCATTAGTAACTTAAGAGCCTTTGCACAAGAAAGTACTTCTTCAAGTATTTACTATAAGTCGCATTGTCTAAGGTTTTTGCAACTATTTTCCTATTGGCAGTGAGAAATTAAATTCTAAAATTCAGAAATTCAATGAAAGAGCGATTTTGTTTATTTTTCTTATGTTAAATGACCAATTATATTTCCAAGTGATTTTTGCATGTTTAAAAAACATAGCAGCTAATTATATAAAGGTACAGAATCAGGTGAGACAGAGGTGGAAAATGATTCAATACACAATTCACACTACTGTGGTCCTTTCCTGAAATTCTCTGCGGGGGAAAAAGAAATTACCGTCTGAGCTGGTTTATTTAAAGCCCTGCCTCTGTGTTGGACACCCTGAAATTTGCAGTGTAGAAAGTAGTGAAGAAGAGGTAACAGAATGGAGATTTACAATACCCAAGGAACCTGTGGTTATGATGGCCAGATGTACATTTTTTTCTGTTTCTCCACTCGTATTTTTCGTTGTTCAGTTCCAATCTAGCCAAGGTAAGGTCTCTTGATCATTCATTGAAGCCCTTTAAAGTTACATGTGTTCAATTTAATCATTATATATTGTATACATATGTCAAAACATCAAAGTGTATCCCATACATGTATATAAGTATGAATTATCAAATAAAAATAGTATTTAAAAAGTGATATAAACACGAATTCCGCCAGAGAGCAGGCTCCAGATTTATTCCATTTTGCACAGCCACCCAGCGGCTCTCCCTCTAGCGGCGATCCAGGGGCATCTCTCTCTCTCTCTCTCTCTCTCTCTCTCTTTTTCTCTCTCTCTTTCCCCGCCCCCTCCCCCGTGAGTTTAAGCGCATGCGAGTGTGTGCGTGCGGTCGCACGTTTGTGCGTTGGGAAAGCCGATCGCTAGGAGAACCTGCATATATCTGTAGATGCTTCTCGGTAACTCCCTCCTCTTCCCAGCTAGGGCAATTCGCCTGGAGGCTTCTTGTGCGCGACTTCTAGAGCTTCTTCTAACGTCGGTCCTAGCTGAGAGAGTGTGACCGAACTTTATGGAAAACAATGTCAAAAACCTGGAAATTGGCAGCTTTTTTGGCTCTGGTGCTGAATCCTCCCAGAAAGATTAGAGGGAAATCGGGACTGGGGAGGCGAGCAGAACACGAAAGGGCTATACAGAGAAGCGTCAATAGCATAGCTCAACTTTAATTTTTCTACTGATATATAGGTTTCCTGTGAAACCCCCTAAGAAATTCGGGGACGGTTAAATTTTGGGGCTGACGTTTACACTCCCCGCCCCCACTAGGTTCAGAATCTTCCAAGCCCAGCACTCCCTTAAAATGCTGTTGGGTTGGGAACAGGAGGTTCATCCTAGTAAAAAACAACAGAGATAGTCAAAGCCTACCGGACTTACTGGATCCCACAAACACATCCACCCCTCCCCCATCCCCCAGCCCCTCCATTTTTTAGGTTTTCTGGTAGGTCATGACTTCAGGGATCGTCACTCTTGGCCAGCGCTGAAAAGCGTACTGGGAAGACCGCCCAGTTGTATTAGTGACTCAGAGTGGGGGTGCGAAGCGAGGAGGGACAGGAAGCGAGGTGGAGACACGGACTCGACCGAAGCAGCCGGAAGGCGCGCGTCAGGAACCCGCTTCCTGCCCGAACCTTGGGGTACAGTGTTGGGCTCAGGAGGCCAGAGGAGGGTTGGGGAATCGGGATCACTCGGACATCAGGAGGAAGCCGTCACCCCGACCCCTGGGGGACCAGATCCTCACGGGTTTCATGGCCGGGCTCTTGCAGCTGCGCCCTTTACCAGATGGGCGGAGAAGAGTCCCCTCCGCCGAGTTGACAGCGCTCTGCCGGCAGGGTCAGCTCTGCGCCCACCCGCGTGTCCTGTTTCCAGGAAGGAAACCCCTGTCCCGGTCCGCGCTGAGCGATTGACCCGCTTTCCCAAAGGAGGAAGGACGCTGGCAAAGGCCGAATCGCTCATGGGAAATTTTCTAGCAAGAAATGCTGCTCCCCTTCTCGCCTCTCCGCCCCCATTGCCAGGTGGTTCTCACTCTTAATGACGCAGAAAGTGTCTCACTCTCTACTGTCCCTTCGGACTTGTCCGGGACTGGGTGAAGCCCGGAGGTGCCCTGGAGGGGTGTCCCTGCACCCCAAGTCTCTGCGCACCCTGTGTCTGCGGCAGTCTTGTTCACCAATCCCGGGCAGATACGCGCGCGGCTGGAGCGCACACGACTTGGCGTCCGGAGGCAAATGTTTCTGCTCAGTCATAGGTGGCTTCCCAGTAAAACACAGCGAGAGGGCTCTGGGCAACCCTGGGTCTTGCACCAGACCGCGAGCGCGGCGCATCGGGAGAAAGGGTCAGCTAAACACGGGCGGAGGGCTCCCCCTGTGCATCCGGGCGCGCAGGGAACTGCAGCTAGTGCGCCCCGGACCACCCCTCGAGAGCCTGGAGGAGAAGGAGTTCAGCACAGGCAGGGCTCGCGGTTCCCCAGCTCCCATTTCCTTATTAGAAGACTAATTCTCCCGATCCCAGCCCGCTCCGTGGCTCCTACTTGTTTTTGTACACCTATCCTAGCTAATAGGTGACCTTAGGTTGGCACAGCAAGGTGTATTCTAACTGGCACGATGTGAACTTGAACTCTGAAAATCTGGGGCTCATAGGATCACGTTTCCAAAAGCCCAAGGAAATAAACGTCCCCTTGAATATGCCCAGAATAATCAATTTACTCAGTTTGCGTTTGTAATCCATCAGAGTAAAGCTGCTTTATGTAACCTAAGCGTGTCCTGCCTTTATTTACTGACTTGACAAGTCAAAGAAACAAGTAGTGTTGTAGTGCTGTATAAACAAACACTGCTTTTCTTCTACAAAGTAATTAATACATTTTATTTATTTTCTGTCCAAAAATAATGAAAATACATCGGTATGATACATATAAGAAAGACGCACATCAATATTAATGTTTGATTAAATTGATAAATTGATTAAATGCATACTAGTGAATTTCCTTTTATTATAAATAACCTGCTTTTGTTATAAAAAATGAAATCATTTTCTTAGATCTATGTTAACTTATTCAATGAAAACAATACGTTTCAAATACACGTGCATAGCAAATTTAGTTATTATTTCTTGTGCACATTTTAAAATAAAAGTAATATCCTTTATCTCTTTTCTTATCAATTGCTCTCGTTGAATTCTAACAGAAAATTTAAGGAAACTGCATACAATATATTTATTCACAGATACACTCAGAAAAAAATCTTGGTAACAATAATTTCCCATGAATGTCATCATTTACAGTGACTTTTAAAAAGTGACTTGACAATCCAAATATGTTCTTGAATATTTGAGCAGCTTGTATTAAAAATGTAGATTTTTTTCATGGCGTCATCAGTGACTGTCGTATAAAACAGATGCAAATAGCATCTGTTTTCATGGCAGATGCCAGAGCAATATTGGTATCCTTAAAATGTCCACAGGGTCTGTCTGGACAATAATTAGCATTTTGTGGGTTCATCCGTGCTATGTCAAGCTCTGCAGCAGTAGTAGAAATATTGCTAAACAACCTAATAATGTTTTTATGATTATCAGTTATGTCGACCATATTGAAATATAAAAATGATCCAAATAGCATGCTTCTCCAAAGTATATTTAAGCATTTTCCAATACCTTTACACTATTCATGGCCAATCAGCAAGTTATAAAAATTCAGAAGGAATAAATAAAAATATGTACACCCTTAGTGATTTTTCCTGGCTCTTATTAGTTTAGATGTATTTATAATCAATCAGAAATAATATTTATTGACTATTTGTTGTTTGTTAGGTTTTACAGTAAATTCTTTACATATGTTACCGCATTATTTCCAAAGGACAAATCAGCAAAGCTAGGGTTATTATTCCCACTTTATAAACAAGGAAGCTAACTTTTAAAATTATAATACTGTGGACAAATTCTAAGAGCTTGAGAGGAAGTATGGTGATCCAAATCCAGAGTTAGGATATGATTGTGATAGGTAAAACAATGGTGCCTCAAAGATGTTCATATTCTAATCCCTGAGCCCTGTGAATCTGTGAGGTTATATGGCAAAGAGGAATTAAAATTGCCAAAAGAATTAATCACTCAGCTATCCTCAAAATAGGGAGGCTATACTAGATTCTTTGGGTGGCCTAGAAAATGAAAAAGAGAGGCAAAAGAGGAGGTCAGGGCTGGGCTCGGTGGCTCAGCCTGTAATCCTGCGCCTTGGGAGGCCAAGGTGAGTGAATTGCCTGAGCTCGCAGATTCGAGACCTGCCTGGACAACTTGGTGAGACCTCATCTCTACAATAAAAAAAATAAAATAAAAAAAAAATTAGTCAGGCGTGGTAGTGTGCACCTGTAGTTGCAGTTACTCGGAAGGCTGAGGCGGAAGGGTCGCCGGAGCCCAGCAGGTGGAGGCTGCGGTGGCCCTGGAGCGGCCACTGAACTCCAGTCTGGGCGACAGAGTGAGACTCCAACTCAAAAAAAAAAAAAAGAAAAAAAAGAGGAGGTCAGATTGTTGCTATACAAGTATGTGAGGGATTCAAGCTACTATTACTATTACAAGCTTTGAAGATGAAGAGAGGGGCATGAACCAAGGAACATTAGTGGCATCTTGATGCTAAAAAAAAAAAGTCAAGGAAATGGATTCGCACTAAGAGAAGGACAGTATCCTGTGGACAATTTTAGTCCAGTGATATCTGTGTCAGACCTCTGGTCTATAGATTAATATTAAAAAAGTGCTGTATAAAACTACTAAGTTCGTGGTAATTTATCTCAGCAGGATTAGGAAAGTAATACACTGAAACAGATCTTTTAGAAACAGAACCCATACACTTAACCTCTACTTTTTGGACATTGACCAACTTCTGAATGAGAAGAGGGTTATCTTCAAAGACCAAATAAGAAGTCCTTGGTATTCAAAATAAAATAAATGGGGGAATGTGTAACACTGATTCTATTTCTCCTATATTAGTAAGTGCACTTACATCTTGCAGATGAAATAGGTTTAAAAAATACTTATATATGCTCTCTGTGGTCATCTTACCAAAAAATATACTTTATATAAGCTAAAACGGCTTATTTATATATTTGTTTATCTAGTCAATTATATAAGATTACTATTTTCTTAAAAAATACATTTGAGCACATGACCTAACAAGAAAAATAAACTGATGAAATAAGAAAGATCTCAAGTAAAAATAAGAATTCAAAAGTAAAGCGTCCAGAGTAATGTTCATAAAGTACATACAACAAGAAATTTGGGATCAGTTGACCAAAGATGTTACTTTTTTTTCTAGAAAGCAATTTGAATAGGAAAATGTAAAGATTACAGCATATAATAAGGTTTATAGTTTCTGTAGCATATCTCTAAATTTTCTCCTGATAGGAAAAGAACAAAATGAAAGAGAAAAGGAAGGCAAACAGGCAGGAAGATAACACACAATACCTAACAACAAAGTTGAGTCAAATAGAAAAAAAGTCATGTTGTGTTAGACTAAAGCCCCTTTTCTAACTTATGTTTTTTTTAGATGCCAAGCCACCAGTTATAAACCCTTCTTTCTTAATAGAAGCCTAACAGGTGAGATGTCAAAGGATGGGATACATACCTGTCCCAGCCCATCCTATATTACCATTTTTTCTTTTTCTGTGTGTTTCGAGTATGTTGTAATATCAATGTTCGATATGTAGGCAGAATGGTGTTACTATATAATACACAAAAAATTGATACTTGCATATGGTCTATTCTGATTAATAGTCAAATAAAAAATCAGTTATTTTTTCTTGAGAATATGTACTTTTCAAATTATTATTTTTGAGAAAAAAATGCATGTGATATGAAAACTGCAGTTCAAATACTTCCAAGACTATGTAATAGAAAGTCTGTGTTTCACATCCAGAACCTCTCCCCCATTACTTTATGTTATGCACCTTTCTATTTTAAGCAAAAGTACAATGTAGAAACTGGAGACTCTTGAAGGCATTAGCTGCTCTTGTTAAAGATATCCCTAAGAGCCTAACTCAGTAGCTCAGTCTGTAATCCCGCGCCTTTGGGAGGCTGAGGTGAGTGGATTGCCTGAGCCCGCGGGTTAGAGATCCGCCTGGGCAGTGAGACCTCTTCTCTACAATAAATCAAAAAATCAGCTGGGCATGGTAGCGCATGCCTGTAATTCCGGCTACTCGGAAGGCTGAGGCGGAAGGATCGCCGGAGCCCAGCAGGTCGAGGCTGCGGTGGCCGGGAGCGGCCACTGCACTCCAGTCTGGGCGACAGAGTAAGACTCCAACTCAAAAAAAAAAGATATCCCTAAGCTTAATTGTGTCACTGTATATTCTGTTGCCTGATTTTATGAGCTATCAAACTGTCTATTTACTTTTCCATTAGTCTCTCTCATCCAACCAATTCAGATTGAATTTCTGCAATTTTCAACTGAAGAGACATAACTAATAGCAAAATTCTAATCATGCAACTTCATCTATTCAGATAGTAGCTGGCAGAGAAAACGCTGAGACTACTGTTTCTGGAAGGAACAAGCTAGAGTCTATGTAACTGATGAGGTCTTCTTGCCAATGCATATAGGTGGGGGACAAAAATTGGGGATTAGGGCCCAGGAGGAAATGGGGCTATGGAAACCACATAGATTCTGATTTTGGAATCCATGGACTTTTGTGAAACTGATACATATCACTTATCACAGGGTCTGAAGTACAGCTATAAATCATCCAAATGACTGACAAGCCATAGTCCAGTAACAAATATAATTTTTCTATGTATACAGTAACATCTCCCAGAGCCTCCAGTGATTTCTGCATATTTATGCAAAATGTGTACCTCAATAAAAAAATAATTTGACCCATAAAGAGGCAAGAAATTTTGTAAAATAACAACAGATCAACCTAAAAGAAGAAAAACAACCAAAGCAAACATAAGTTTTTGAGATATCAGGCTTATCAAAATGAAATAAAAAAGATTCTACATAGTATGGTAAGTTAAGAGCAAGGCAATAAATATTCATACAAAATAAAATATAAATTATAAAATTAACTATGTGACTTATCTCAAGAATATAATGAATGACTTTAATAACAGGCTAGACACAAAGAATTGGTGAACACTAAGATAGGTCACAATGAAATAAACTGAAGCACAGAGAGAAAAGAATAAAAATATTTAAGAGTTCTAAAATATATTTGGGCATAGTTTAATATAAATTATTAATGACCAAAGATAATGATTCAGAAAATATTTATAAAGACAAAAGATATAACTTTCCAAGTAGCATCAATCTGACTAAGACTAACTTCTTAATGGAAAATTCATAGAAGACCAAAGACAATGTAAAAAATCTTTAACATGCAAAAAGCAAAACAAAGAAAAATATTCACTTCTTATCTGGAAGTAAATTCCCAGTAAAATAATCTTTTTAAAAAGTGAAGGTGATTTTAATACATGTTCTGGAATAAAAGCAAACAAAATTCACTACCAAAACACTCCTACTAAAGAAGATATTATTTATACATGAAGTCAATAAAATCCAAAACACAGTGAGGTAGTTTAAAAACAAAAGAAGATATACGTATGTAGATAAATGGATAGCTAGAAAAAAATGACTTTATTTTGATTCTATAAAACACAAATAATAATGATTGTGCAATTAAAATAATATGTTGAGTTAAAATTATAAACAGCATAAAAATGAGGTTGAATACATTGATTTGTAGTCCCTTCATTGTCATGGTACTGATAAAAGTATTAATTCATATTAGAACATAATAAGTCAAAAAAGCATGCTGTGACCTCCAGGATAACATAAAAAAGTTTAGGGAACTGACAGATTAAGCTAATCACAGGAAAAAAATAAAATAAAATATTGTCAGTATTTTCAAAGGAAAGCAAAAAATAAAAAAATACTGACATAATTAAAAGCAAATATATCAATTTTACAATAGATATAAACAAATTAATACTATTACCAAAAATTTTAAAAATCACATATTTTTTAAAAGGTAAGAGAATTCTTCTTGCTTTTTAAAAGAGTCGCACCTTATATATGAGAATAATAAAATGTTAAAAATTAATAAAGGAATTGTGTTTCTAGTCAGAATATAGACAGTCTCAAGAGACCATACCTAACACCATATCTAGCCAAAGGGAAAAGTTATTAGATGAAAATTTACTGTTTGGGGTAGCCCATTGGAAATCTGAAGACACAAATAAATCTGAAAGAAATAAATTTTGAACCTTGCCTGGAGAAATGTTTCCTCAGGTAGCTTCACTACTGGTGTAGCACAAGATGAGGAAAAGAAAATGCACCATAGAAGGGAATGAGAAGAAAGTGGCTTCAAGTTTATCAAATTTCTAATTGTGAAACATGAGTAGCCTGTGGACTAGAATACAGAAAAGGCTCACAGCTATGACTTGAAAGCACCTATTAATTCCTTCTCACAGGCTCTTTACTGAAGGGCACAGAAAGTATGTAGTAAAGGATTGAGGAAGGGCAAATATAATGAAAAAAAAAAACTACCTATGAAGTACCTTAGAATAGTGCATCCTGAAGGTTGGGTGCAAGGCAAGGTAGCAGAAGAAACCCCAAATAAGAATTCAAAGCCTTCACCCGAGTCTAAGAGTAAACATGATCAATGCCAGAGAATTTCACCCATATTACACAGCAGCATGTAGATTTCTGAGCCATGTCATCAAATTGGAAAGAAAATTTCTCCTTTGTAAAGAAGAAGGAAGCTGCAATAGAGAAAAAAGAGAATCCCTCTCATCTGCCCAAACTCTGCACTGAAAGATAGATACAGTACTCCAACAACTCACTGGTGGTCAAATCCTAAGAATTAATGAAAAGAGAGTTATATCTATCCTCAAAACATTTGAAACACATGTTGAATTAAATCTGCACAGAGCCTAGCCCTCCCCTAGGCAATGCATTGGTTGGACTCAACCCTAATCCTTATGGCCTGATGGGGAAATGAACATTCTATTCAATGTGTAAATATTATTTACTACATTTCTACTATACTTTGGTAAATATCCAGGGAACAATTACAAAATATAAAATACTGCATTAGAAGAAATAAGAAAATATGGCACATAAACAAGACAAAAAATTTCAATTGAAGCAGATGCAGGATCTCGATACTGGAATTACCACACATGGAACTTACAGTAAGTATAGTATAAAAGGTGACAAATGTGTGAATATTTTAGAACTTTCCTAGGACATTAGATACACTAAAAAAAGAAATGATTGGACACTCTATAGTTAAATGGTAAAATATAAAAAGGGAAGAAGGTTTTCAAAGTATTTAAATATAGATCACAAAATTATCAGTCAGTTTGAAGACTGATTCATAAAAATTAATAATACGGAAGCTCAGAAAGAAGAAAATGAAAACAATGTGTAAGATTTATAGGGCAGTAGCAGAAGAAAAAAATATAATTTGAATTGGATTTCAGTAAAGAATAGAGATAATGAGTAGATAGAAGATATATTAGATAAGATAGTACCAGACAATTTTCTAGAGATAGAATAAGTTCAGCAATCCCTAAATTTAAAGAAAACTGCACTGAAGTACATAGTAGTCAAACTGCTGACAAAGATAGAGGACAAGAACAACATAAAGAATAACAAAAGCAACAATGACTTAAAAGCACGTAGGGTAAATGGAAAAAAAGAAACACTGAAATCATGGGAAGACCAAAAAAAATTATAGTTGACTTTGCATCAGAAATGATAGAAGACAGAAGACAATGGAGTGTTATCTTTAAACTGGTAATAAAAATTGCAACAAAATTCTATATTTAAAATTTGTTCTTTTGCTACACATATAAAATATTTCCAGACAGAGACAATTTCTTTAAAAAGCCATATCCAGCAGACCTTCACTAGAAAAAATTCTAGAGCAATGATAGTAAATGATACTAATGGATACCCAAAAAGAGCAGGGAGAAATGAAGACTACTGAAAAGGGTAAGTAGGTTAATACAAAAGAGCATTTTATCATATATTTCCTGTATATTTCATTACGATTTATGGAATATTTAAAGAGAAATTAACAAAATTCATAGGCCATGGTGAGTAGATTGCCTGAGCCCGCGGGTTCGAGCCCCGCCCTGGCAACTTGGCAAGACCTCATCTCTACAATAAATCAAAAATTAGCCGGGCATGGTAGGGCGCGGCTGTGGTTCCAGCTACTTAGAAGGCTGAGGCGAAAGAATCGCCAGAGCCCAGTAGGTCGAGGCTGCGGTGGCCAGGAGTGTGCCACTGCATTCCACTTTGGGCAACGGAGTGAGACTCCAACTAAAAAAACAAAACAAACAAACAAACAAAGACCAAATTCATTGTGAATTTATAAAGTATAATGACATAAAATAGAGGATAATAAGAAACACAGAAAGGATTTGGAAAGCTAGAATTTTACCTAGGGTTTTACATTCTTGTAGTGGTATTTTTGAACAAGGATTGGGACAGCTAAGTATGCCTACAATATTTTCTTGTACACATTAAAAATTAAGCCAAATTAGTATAAATAAAAAATCTATGGAGAATATAAATTTGAATAACAGGAATGCTTAATCTAAAAAAAGGCAGAAATGTAGAAAGAGATTAAAAAGATACATCGAGGCACAATAATTAGAAAGACAATTATGAAGAAAATAACAATCTAATTGACCATACATAAGCATCTCAATTAAAGGCAGAGGGCTTAAAAACTAGATTAAGAAAATAAAATGAGTCTTCCATATTTTGTCTATAAGAAAGACAGTTCAAGTATAAAAACACACATAGAATGCAAAAGGTTGGAAATAATATACTATGTCAACATTAAGCATAAGAATGTTGATGTGACTACATTAATATCAGGTAAAGTATGCATTAGGAAAAATAATATTTTATGAGATGAAGAGGAACACTAATAAAAATAAAATAATGTCATAATATCAGGTAAAGTATGCATTAGGAAAAATAATATTTTATGAGATGAAGAGGAACACTAATAAAATAAAATAATGTCATTATTTCAGATATGTATGTCACAGTCACCAGAGTAGGTCATCTACAGAAATGAAAAACGTGTCTCAAAAGATTTCAAAAATGGACATAAAATAATTATTTGAGTACAAAACAATTAAATTATAATTAACTTGTACATTTTAATAAGATACCAAAAGCCTCATGAAGAAAGAAATTACCAGAAGGATATTTTGCTACACTCTTCTAGTCAAAGAACATATATATATATTTTCCAGTTTTTATGCTTTCTCTGATCTCTTTTGTAGATGTAGTTAGTTTACTTACCCTAAAACTCTGTTTTTCTTCATTTGCCTATTCAATATCAGATAATTTTCCCATCATCCCCTTTGTATTGCAAGGTTGACTCTTGCAAACTACATTTTTCGAGCTCTTCTGCCAGCTGGCTTCAGATTAGATTCAGTCAATGAAAGCTATGCGTAGGAAATTGGCAGGTACAAAAAGGTTAATAGCCGGGTGATTCCTCCTCCTTTGCCTGTGGGTGGCGTCTACACATTGCCTATATTTCCTACAAGCTTGTAAATTCCATTAGGTAACCCTGGCTCCTTATCTCTAGTAACATAACCTTCTCCCTTTATACATTCAACTTATTTATGATTATAATTTGACTCCTAGTATACATTAACAAGAGGGAGATATCTTACTAGTTATGACCAATTATTATTTTATGATACATTTTTATTTATATGTCATACTGTAAGACTACATTTTGTGTATTCTTTAAAGTATGAATCAGAACTTGACTAGAACTAGCATCTGTGTCTTCCAAGTGGAACATCAGATTGTGATGTGTGGTAAATTAATTAAAATGAGCTCTACCTTTAAAACTTGTGGTCTTACTTTGGTAGTCCTTATGTTTATAAATCTGAGTGTCAGTGTTCAATATATTTGGAAGCTTCACTCATCAATCAAGTCATACTAATATATTTATTCAATCATTTATTCTTTTAAAACATTCGTTATCTTTTGTATCCTTGTCCTCATACACCACCCAGTCTTATTCTAAGAGAGGAAAGCATATGGCGAAACAAAAGTTGGTCACTTACTGACAACTTGAGCAGATGAAAGGGTTTTGAAAGAAAAATGGGGAAAGCAATTTTCTTTTTTTTTTTTGAATGTAATTTTCTTAATGTGGTGAGCTTTTCTGCAATATTACAACATAGTTAATATTTAAAGAGCTACAACTCAAAATGAATAAGATAAATTGAAGTCTTGTGGTTTAAGTGCAAATTAAACCCTCAAAAACATTAATATATAGGTTTTGCATGTAATTAATGAAGCAAACAGAGTATAAATATTATGTGATAATTAGAGTGGTCTATGGTAAAACTGAAGTATCTGGTGATTTATTTTTCTATATCAGAAAAAAATTAAAAACAAATATATTAAACAGCAATTGCTGTCTTAAGAATTGTAAATAAAGTCATATATTTAAGAACTGAAGCTTCAGTTGCCTTTCTAAAAAACCATTTCAAGGCTTGAATCTCTCAGGAGTGCTTTAGTCTGAATTATTATATCTTTGTAGTTTGAGAGCATCTTCAGTTTATTCAAAATTTAAGCTATATAATACTATATTTCTAAGAAGAATTATTTTTATTTTTATGCAAAATAAGAATGGACAAAATGTTAAATAAATTATAATTGTAAAAATAGTGTTACAATAAGTACAAGAATTGTTAAAATTGTGCCAACAAAAATATAAATCCCTGTTAAAATTATAAAAATTCAATGAACTATTTTAGCATCAAAATTCGAAAATTAGAGTGTGTGTACATTTTTAATTTTATGACCTGTTTCTACTGTAAGAAATAAGAGGACTCGTAAAACGTTCAGTGAGAAACTAGGGAATATAAAACAGAATAAATTTAGACTAAAAACATGACAGACCCTCCCCCCATAATATGTGCTCAGACTATCAATTCCATGGTACTTTTTAACCTCTCCTTCCATGCACACTATGCTCAAATCATACTAAAACTTTGAGTCCTGGACTTTTAACACATTTTAATAATTTTTGCACTTATCATTTTGTCTGTTAAAACAGTTTGTCTTCCTTCTTCCATTTCATTTTCATGGATCATCCAAAATTTGGCTTTCATGTGGAAGTCTGCATTAGCTGCCATTTCTATATGTCCCCATTGTGCCTTGAATTCCTCTTACGGCACTTCTTGCACTGTGATGTATTGGCACATATAGTAACATATATAACTGTTACAGAAACTGAATGAATAGACTATGGATAATAGGTTCAGTTAGGATTTGGATTAAAATACCCACTGTAAATGAGTTATCTAGGCCAGTATGAATACTAGGCACCAAATATATATTTATTAATAAATGCTTAAATAAATCTGTAACAACTTTCAAAACATGGACCTTTCATTTGTGTCTTATAAGTGTCCCTATCTTGTTCTCATAGACTTTACAAAATGTTTCTTGTTCTGATTTCTTAGTTTTCTTAGGCTATGGTCCTTAATATCTGAAAGACCTGGAGAGATCCATAAATACTATTCTTAGAAAATGTATAGACTCAACATTTCTATGCAATTTGCATGGCATCTTGCAAAATGTATAGAATTCCTGAGGTTCTGACTTTGTTATTCATGGTAACAACAGAAGTCTTTATATTGGGTTGATGTATACACTCCTAGTGTTTATTTTTGGCATAGCAACACTGCAATGTTTGGAATTTGTTTATCATTTATTATTTTTTATTTGGAGAGACAATGTTGTGCTTGTGAATACACCTTGCATTTTGCAGATTTGAAGAAAGTTAGTGCTATTTATGCACTAAAGAAGATGGAGTGTCAAGTGGAAAAAAAGCCAAACATTTCTGACATATTCTTCTGTGTGAGTTTAACAGAGGAGTAAAGGCAGCAGAGATGGTTCGAAACATTATTTCCTGTGTTGGGGTGGTGGGGAAGAATGCCATTGGGGAAAGATGGAAATAAAACGGTTTCATTGTTTCAAAGAGGGCCAGATTGACCTGAATGATTCTCCATGTTCAGGAAGACCATTGGGCCTTGATGAAGACCATTTAAATGCTTTAACCCATGATGATCCACACCAGTCAACCTGAGAATTGGCAAATGTGAACTGTGCCCAGTCACCTATCATGTGATATTTATATTCCACGAGCAAGCAGAAAAATGCTATGAAAGTATGCATCAACCCAATATTACCAGTTATTCTAGAAAGTCACCCTAAAACACTAAGATCAATATATTTAATTACTCAAAATGAGGGAATTATGACATAAAAGAATTGGTAGTGAGCGTTGAGACATTATAAGCTTTTGGTAATATAATTAAATAAGCACCTGGAATGTGATTCCAAGCTCAAAAACATGCTTGTTAATGAATTCAGTTTCTTGCAGGCTGCTGTCCAGAGACTGTCCTAAATTCCATATCATGTGGGCCTCCAGCATGGCTGCTTACTTCATTAAAATATGCAAAGCTAAAATAGAGAGAGAGAGAGAGAGAAAAATAAAATATTTCAGCAAAACAGAAGTCACATCTTTTGTAACCTAATCGCATAATTGTTGTATGCCATTGAATGGAAACAAGTTACTAGATCTAGCCCACACCCATGGAAAGAATATCACACAAAGGTTAGAAACACAGGAGGTGGAGACAATTGAGGACTATATTAAACTGCCTATTGTAGAAATACAAATTAAAACTATTTGTCAAATTATTCTAAGGTAATAATTCTAAGCTCATCAGTTCTGATGAAACGCTAAGACAGAACAAAGAATGAGCAGAAACAATTGGTCAGAATGTTTATGGAGAAGGAGCAAGATTTACAGTAAGCCAGCTGGAAACCCAGGAAAGAGGAAGGTGTAGTTCCAGTTTGAAAGCCAACAGGCAGGGAGGGAATCTACTTTACTCAGTCTACGAAATGAAATGTAATACAGAAAAGTGTATACATAAGATTTTGTTTTAAATATTTTTTCATTTCTAATTAAAATATAACATTTCATTGTATTTTGCTTTCAGAATCTTGCAAGTATCCTTAATTTTTCAGCTTTTAAAAAATACTCAATTTTATTTGATTTAAAACATCCCTTTCTGAAAACTGAGCTGTAACCTATATAATCTTAGACATTACATGTTTTCTTTTGTAAGTATGTCATTAAGATATTTATGCGGGGCAACCCTTCAGGTCCCCTCCCATGGTGGGAGCTTTTCTGTCCTCTCAATAAATCCTGCTTAAAAAAAAAAAAAAAGATTTTTATGTGGAGTACTTTCAATTACATATAAGATGCATATATGATTACATATGATACAGACATATGATGCATATATGCATGTACAATTATATATATATGAAGAGAGTGTGGAAGAAAGAGAGAGGCAAGAAAAGAAGGGATTTATTAGGGGAATTGGCTCACTTTATTCTGGAAGCTATGAAACCCCTTGCCAGGCTGTCTGCAAGCTGAAGAACGAGGGAAGGTAGCATTGCTCAGTCCAAATCTGAAGGCATCAGAACCAAGGAAGCTAGAGGCATAACTACAAGTCTGATCAGAAGGACTGAAAGCATGGGACTGGGAGATTGCTGGTGGGAATTCCAGAGTCTAAAGACTGTAGAACTTGTAATTCTGATGTCTAAGGACAGAAGAAGATGAGCAGTCCTGCTCCAGAAGAGAGAGAAAGAAACTGTTTCTCCTTTATCTTTTGTGCCATCTGAGCTTCTAGCTAATTAGGTGGTGTCCATTCATACTGAGTGTAAATCTTACCCATTCAGTTCTTCCACTCAAATGCCAGTATCCTCCAAAAGCACACTCACAGACACACCAGGGCCAGTCCAATCATTCTAATCTAATTCTAAACTACCTGAGTTTCCCTTTCAGCATGCTCAGTGTCTGCTGATGCATTGAGAATAATAAATGCATTGCCAACTATTTGGGTATCCTTTAATCCAGTCTAGTTGATGCCCCAAATCAACTCTCATAGACTTTATAGGTTTTCTAATACAGGTATGCAATAATAACAGCACATATAAACATTTAACATACATGACTTAACTTCAGGAATAAAATCATCAGGAAAATGTGAAAAGTCTAATGTTGTTAGATAATTTTTAGGTTCTGTAATATTAAATAATATGGAAGAAAAAAGCAAAGAAACATGCATAAAATACATTTTTTGCACTCATAAAACTCTAAGAAATTATATGAATAATTGTAGCCTGTGTCATCGAAACCTTTAAGAAAATTAATCTTTGTAAGACACACATTATATATTCTTAAATGGATATGTATTATATTCTCATATGACTTTATTTTTATGGTGACTTTAACTTATAAGTAGGTTTTTGGTGCCTTTACAAAAAGTTAAACTCTTTTTGGAGAAAACACAAACTTTCATTAAGAAGGAATAAGTGCATTTACTGTGTAGCTGATGTATTTTTCATTTTATCTGAAGTTTAGGTTTAAGATACTGTAATAAAGATATGACAAGAAAATAACAAATTTTGCCTTTTCTAACTTATCTTCTAGGCCATACATATTTAGAAATTGTATATTTTGTTTAAAAAATGAAGGGCTAGGGGTAAGTTTTATAAATATTGTGAAAAGACATCATGGAAAAAGAACCTGGATAAGAACAGAAAAGAAGAAAGGACCATCTATTTTGGAAAGGGAATCATTATTGATGTGTCTTGAAATATAGAAATAAATATAAATGGTTGAATTTGGAATCTAAAGCATATAAGTTAATATCTGAAATATATTACTCAGCTTCCTAGAATGTATCTGCTCAATTACATACAATAAGCAGGTGGATTATTAAAATGTTTTACCAAACAGTAGTAAAGAAACTTGGCAAAGTATGTAAAAACAACCTTAGAGCATGAACCATAAAGATTATGACAAGGCTTGCCATGAGAAGTGAATCAACCTTTTTTTTTTTCCAGTTGTGAAGTGTTCATATATTAGCTTTTCCACTTCAGTGAATTATATTGTTGTTCCTGTCTTACCTTGTTAAATACGTTTGTTGATACTCCAAATTTAAATATGTTTTCTCCCTTAGATGAATTCAAAAAGAAGAAATATAATCTGCTTAAATTCAAACAAAATAGAAGTCACACTTTTAAATGTTTCAGAAAGATGATTGAAATGTCAGGCAGAGCTGTCATCAGCTCTGGACTATACATCTTTCTGCAATGATAGAAATGTTCATATGGTCTCAAGTGACCTTTGAGCTCTTGGAAAGTGGCAGGTGTAACAGCTAAGAAACTAGCATTTTATTTTATTTTTAGATAATCCATAGTTAAAGAACTTTGTGTTGATGGTGACTACCATATTGAACAGAGCAGTTCTAAATGAATGAAAGTTTTCGACACTCTGTTAGTTTTAGCACCTTTAACTGTTAGGGCAAATGGTCACTAGAACTTTTTCTGCCTGGAGGGTTACGTCTGTTGCAGTAACATTGCTCTCTGCTGGAAGTACTTCTGTCTGCTGCATAGAGAGTTCTGTGGTCCACCAAGGAAAAATAAAATATTGTTCACATTTTCTGTATGTGCAGGTTGATTTATATTCATTGTAGTCCAAAGCATTGGCTGTGTGTGATATGTTATATATACTGGTATTGAATATTACTTCTTAATGTAGACAATACCTCTGTGGCTGAGGCTTGCTTTTGGGGAGTTGTCATAGTAGTTTATACCATTTCCTCTCTATTCATTGTGACATCCACTTCCTTCTACTATAGTTTTGCTTCTTATTTCCCTCTGCCTTAATTCAAAAAACTTCCTATGTTACATTTATAATCAATAATGTCTATCATGTTTATTTTCTATAAAGTTTCTATTAGATTTATTATTGTGTTCTTTGTTATTAAGATTTTATAAATAGAAAAGAAACACAGAACACTAAAGAATCCTTGAAGTTAACAAGACGACAATTTCTGAAACTTGATGAATTGGTAAGAATAAGATGGATAGCCTAGCTAACTTTAAACAACAAATACAAATAATACAATTAACATGTTTTTTAAAATACAAATAATACAATTAGCATGTGTTTGTTTTCTTCTTAATTGGATCATTGATTCCTTCTGCAAAATTGGATCTCCTGAAAAGTTTTGTTTTTTAGATAATAAGAGAACTATCCCTTCCATCCTGAATATATACAGACCTAACTTTTTGGGAGAGGTATGAAGAACATTATTCTTTTGTCAATAAGAAAGAATAAAATAGAAAATAGAAAAAAATACATTTAAATTAATAATCTAGGATAAAAATTGTCTGTTAAATACAGATGACAACAATGGTAGTGAAATTTTTGTAGCATAACATTTCTTTAAGTATTCCTTTAAAAAATAATAAGTAGATGGAAGGAACATCTGCACAATGTTTCTGTGTTTAAAAAAAAGATCAGGGAATATCCTTGAAAAAATTTTTTATTTTTCTTATCATTATCAATTATCCAAATATTAGCTAGCTTATTATTTCGATTACTTGCATTATAAAGTACATTAAAAACATTGTTTTAAAATATGCTCTTTTGTAAATTTGAATTTTTAAATTTAAACCTTTGCTAACATAAAGTGAACCTTTTTTGACTGACTGTAATATTGTATCAAAACTGGACTTGACACTTTTGAAAATATTTGATTGACATAAGCAGACTCCTCTCTAGATACGGTTTATCTATTGTGATTTCAACATTAGTTTTGGAGTTGCTATAGAAAGCTATATAAATAACTATCTATCTTTGAATTATTCATTGCCTTCTAGAGTAATTTAAGGAATATGATAGAAAGATAATTGTATCAACATCCTATCAACCTAGATTTCTTGGGTGTGAATGCAATGCAAGACAGAGCAACAAAAATAATCACCAAACCAGAAGACTTCCACTTGGGTAGGTGTTGGGAGCTAGCCTTGGAGGCCCGCCTGATTGACAAAGTCCAGGTGCGCTGAGGACCCCCGGCCGCAAAGCGAGTCTGGGCGGCTGAGGCCCTTCTATCTTCCATCTTTGCTGTTGGTATGGCTGAAGGAATTCTGTGCAGTCGTGGAAGAAGAAAATGGCATATTTATGCGAAGTACTCGCAGCTAACCTGAGAATATCATGGTTTATTTTTCCATTTTCCCACTATGCCGCTTGGCCTTTTCTAACGTATGCAAGGGTTAAACTCTGAAGCACATCAAAAATGATTTCTTTCACTTGGTTATAAGTTATTAGATATTGCTTGAGAAATATATGATATAAATATATTCACTCATTTGATTTAGAATTATGTAGTTTAGTGTTTAGACAAGGGTTTTTGGAAGCACAAGTTTATAGTAAATTCATTATGAATTCATTATAAGTTCTAACACTTATCTAAGAATTATGTAGGTGATTTATAACAGTTTTCACTGACTTAGGATAAAGATTAATTGTTAAGGTTTTTACTTAATTCAATAGTTAAAACTCTAAGTTAACATTTATAAAGTGAGTTTTCACTAAACTCATAATATACTAATCAGACACTTTTATGATAAATTAGCTAAAGACAGAAAGCAACCTTGGGGGCCTGGAAAACATTACTAAAAGCTTCTTTTGAGTTCTCTTTAAAAACAAACACTACAAGATAAGAAAAATATAACAAAGACACCTGGACAAGAGAGGCGATTTTAAAGCTCTAAAGGTCATAGAAGCCCCAGATAAAAAAACTACTGCTACATAAATAACTTTACACTTGAAAACTTTCTGGAGACTTTTCAAGGACTGTAATTCAAGACTTTGGACTAAAACTATCATTTTTGTCTTTATAAATAAGACTCATTGTCTAAATGTTTATACGGATCTTGGTTTATTTGTTGCTAAGACTACTAGATGATAACTTTTACAGGATATATACATAAAAAAAATTTTCTTTGTCTTGCCCCTTTACAAATGGTATAAAAGCTCTGTGTTAACTAACATTAAATTGTCATCTGTTCAAAAAACAGGTGTCCGAGTATAATATTTTCTTCTTTTGCCTATCCGTCTCTCCTTCAAAAAACTTCATGACCCTTGCGGGGCTGGACCCCCACAGGTAGGCATAGATTAATATCTAAAATACCAGTGGACTCTGCCACTTTTTCCTGTTACAACTAAGAAATTTTAGTGTACTTTCTAGAGATACATAAAGATTAAATCTCTACTGAGTCTTCTAGGAATAGAGATGCAGCCACAATTATTCCATTTTCAAATAATTCTCCTTTTCAGTGTCCAATATATATACCTTCTTGAAAGGTTACCTCATTGCTTCAGCATACATTTATCACTATTCTCTATATTTCTTTAGAATTGATTTAAAGTCATGCAACTGTACGACTAGAGATATATATGCAGTTCTGCTTTTATTTAATCATTTAAACAACTAATTTTTATTGAATACTAAGTTGTTTTCTTTCAAATAAGGGATATTATATTGTAAGCAACAGGAAATGAATCCTTTATTTTGAGAAATAACTGATGGAAAGCTAAAGATGAAGAGTACTTTGCAATATAACTTGATGATCCTAATGAGATATAAATTTGTATAGACAAATAGTATTTATCATATATCTACTATGTACTCAACGTTGTACTTGCTGATGAGAATGCCAAATAAATGAATCATTTAATAATTATTAAGCAATTAATTAATAAATAAAATATTAATAAGTAATCACAATTTAAAGCTGTCCAAGACTTGTAGAAAGATGAAACAAAAATGTATACAAAATTTTTAAAACTGTAACAAATACAATTATATGCATATTTATGGGAAATTGGAAACAGACAATTAAAAACCAATGTTTTTTAAAATATACCATAAACCTTGAGCCTATCACAGTAAAGTGTTGTAATATTATAACTATAAACATATAACTATTCATATATAAATATGTACAGTATATGATTTTATGATATCTGAGTTATATAATGCACATTTCTCTGGTAATTTGCCTTTATGACTCTCAGCCAGTTAAACCTACTGTTTTTCTTTATGGTACCTGCAATATTCAGCCAAAATGTTAGTGTATATTAATTGTCTACTATCATTCTTAGTTTAATATTTTCCCAATTCTAAAACTTTTTGGGGTTCAAATATAATGTCTTAAATTAGTACATTTCAAAAAATCCTCTAACATCTCTGGGAAAATACAAAATTTTGCTTATAAAAATAAATGCATAAAATGACTAAAACCACTATATAAGTTGATGTGGTTGTGAGGAAAAGTAGTACATAATTACTCTATTTATATATTTTACATTGCAAAGTTTTGAAATTTTTTTTTAAATTAATTTAAAATATATAGGGAAAAATAATGATAACAATGAATTTTTATAAAGTCACATACAGAATTTGTGATTAAAATGAAAATAATCAATATTGTGGGTTCAGGATCAAACTATTTTTTTTAACCTAAAGTTTGAAACTTTTATTTTTTTCTTTTGTTTCTATGAAGCATCAATATAGAAAGGGATCGATAAAGAAATATTCCATCAACAAGGGTATCTGCATGACCAATGTTTGTATACTTAAACTTGAAATGCACCCCACATCTTTATAATAAAAATAAAAAATAAATAAATGAATAAAAAGAAATATTCATGGAAGTAATAGTAGACTCTTAAATTTTAAGTTTAGGTTCACTTTCCAAGGTTAAAAGACTACTGACAATAATAATGTTAGGTACTGATGATAAAACTAAAAACTAAACAGACCCTGAACATTTACCATAATACTACAAGAAAAGAATTGGCGGTAACTGAAAACTGCTGGGGGTGGGGGTGTAGAGGAGGTGGAGGGTGGGGAGGAAGTGTGGGGGGAGAACTTGGGCACTTAACATCAATAAGGGTATCTGATCTCAAACCAGGAGAAGTGGGAGCACCAGGGGAGGCTCAATCTTTGCCTGTACGATGACCACTGACCACTTGTATACCTAATCCTGAATTGTATTCCCACATCTTTAAAATTAGAAAACAAAGCAAAACAAAAAACAAACAAACAAAACAGAAACCTCAATAAGTACTTTCTGTTTACAAATACAGAATGATTTGCAATATGGTAAGATTGCTTCTCTACTACATACAGATTAAAAACTAACAAACAGGCAAACAACAATCAATTATGTGGTTCAATGAGTTTCTATTTTTCAAAACTCCTGTGAATCACTCCAAAATAACTTTCTGAAAATCATTCATCTCAATACCTTTGCTTTTGTTACCTAAACACAAAATAAAAACAAGAGAAGTAAAATCGTATTTTAAAAAGATAGCATTCAGAGTCACTGTATTAGATGAAATGTAATTTTATGACTTTTTATTACTTGTTATAAACAAAAATATCAACATATGCACATAAGTATAAGTTTCAAAGTACATTATTAAATAATTGATTATATATGGGTTTGTGCACATTGTAATTTTTAAAATAAGAATTAAGGAAAGGGAAAAATAAGATATTTGCTCATACCTCTAATAATGCCTAAAATGACATGGTTAGTGATCATGTGAGGCAACCAGAATTCATACACCAATGGGTGTGTGAATTGGTATGGTGACATCTACTATGGTTAAAAGTACATGTTCTCTCTAAACTAGACATTTCTTCTATCCAAAAGTATATACTTAGCAAATATGCATAAATATGTTCAATACCAGCAAAAACAGAAAAAGAAACTGGAAGAGTTGTAATAGGCTTATTTGTACTATTCTAAAATGATAAATACCTGTATACTCATCAAGGGCACACATAAATTGCTTTATAAGCATCCCACAGAACATTATTCAGAAAGAAGATTAATCAAACACCATTGGATACAAAGTATGTACAAATCCTATGAAAATGTTATTGAGTGACCATTTAGATAACATGATTTTATTTGTATACATTTTTAAAAATAAAATTATTCAATAATAATAGTGGCTAAATCATAATAGTGGTTATTACATGGAGGCAGCTAGAGACTTGAAGGGAACTATGAGAGCATCATCTTGGTTTTATAGCATTATATATGACATATATGCAGTATTATTTATATGTACCTTAAGTATATATGTATGTTTATATACAGTATATTGAATATATCCAGCATTATTTATATATTATTCTTGATACATATTAGATTTTTGAAAAAAATGAGCTGTATATTTATAATTTGTACACATTTCTACTTTAAAATGATTCTACAAAAAAACTGAATATTAAAACCCAGATTTTCTACAACATGAGTTGCAGGAATATAAAATTTATAGTATGTTATTTCAAATAAAATATATTTTTAAATATATTGACCATTAAATGTGAGGAAAAATGCTTAAACCTACTCATTGCTACATTTACTGAAGATGCCACATATAGCCTACATTTTTGGATTTGAACATTAAGCCTATAAATATTACCTTAAAATAGATATGCAAAAATTCTATGAAATATTTTCATTTATTTTCTTTAAAACACAAGTATGGAAGAAAAATCTAATTAAGTAAGTTTGTGTCCCAGTATTAACCTTCATTTCTAGTCTCCATTATTAAAATACCAACTCAAGATCTGTATTTTCAAAATACACAAGCAGAAGATTCATATCATATGCCAGTTTGACATGAAAAGTGTTTTGCCATTGCATTACTATTATTGGTTTCTGTGCAAGGAATTCATGTATGCCAGTAGAAATTAATTTAAACCTAAATCAGCTATTTCTTGCCTTTAATTATTTTGCTACACTTATTTGAAAAGAAAAAACAAGTGTAATAGAAATTTCAAAAAATACTAAATAGGACTTGATAGCTTTATGCCCCTTTCATTAACTAAATCCACAAATTTATCAAAGATATGGAAGTTATACATTTATTATTGAAATTAAATATGTTTAATATTTATGATTAATATATGCATCATTACGGGAGAAGTACCATCAGATTTCAAAATGGAAATAAAAAAAATCACTCCTAAGTACTAAATGTGAAACATCTCTAAAATTATGAAGCTTTGCTTTTCCTTGACTAATACTATTTTTTACTACTATAAAATGTTTCTGATAAAATATGCATATCAGAGATATTTGACAGAATACCTCCTTATGCTAACCCTCACGTTCTTGCCATCTTGTCAGAGCATGGGGACTGGGGCAGTAGGAGTGTCCTTTCTCTCAGATCTCATAAGATTTTATACTCTTCACTCTAGGATAATCTTAACCTCATTGAATTTATTGTTCTCAAAAACATGTTATCTCTCTTTGTATTCTAAGATATCTAAGAACATCTTTAGAGTGGATGAGCTTGTTTATTTTGTTTTTCAAAGAAAACAATAGCCACATACAGTATTTATGTTTTATCCCAGAAAAACAGGCTTTGAATTAGACATCAAAGGAAAATATTTCAAAATAATAAGAATCATCTATGACAAACCCACAGTTAATACCATATTGAGTGGGCAGAAGTTGGAAGCAGTCTCCCTAAGAACTAAAGTAAGACAAGGATATCCATTCTCACCACTCTCACTTAACACAGTACTACTGGAAGTCAGTCAGAACTGTCAGGCAAGAGAGAAATAAAAAGTATCCATGTAAGAAATGAAGAAAACTTATCCTTTTTGTAGATAATCTGATTCTATATCCAGAAAATCCTAAAGATTCCACCAAAACACTTCTAGATTTGATAAATGACTTCAAGAAAGTCTCAGGGTACAAAATCAATGCCCAAAAATCAGTAGCATTTTTATACACCAACATCATTCAAGCCAAGAATGAATCAATACAATAGCCTCTCCCCACCCCATCACACACAAAATATCTGGGAATACATCTAATCAAAGAGGCGAAATATCTCTACAATGAGAACCACAAAACATTGCAGCAAGAAGTCAAACATGACACAAACAAATGGAAAACAGTATTCCACGTTCATGTATTGAAAAAAATCAATAGCGTTGAAATGTCCATATTGCCCACAGTAATCTGCAGATTCAACACAATTGCAATCAAACAACCAGTATCATTTATTACAGATCTAGAAAAAAAAATACTTAAATTGATATGGAAGAAAAAAAGAACCCAAATAACCAAAACAATTCTAAGAAAAAAGAACAAAGCCAGAGGCATCATCTTACCAGAATTTGCTTGAGTTATAATTAATGAAAATTATAATTAGAAATTTTAGATTGACCTAAAATGAGCAATTTGATTCATGTTAATTTTTAATTAAACTTTTTTGTTTTGAGATAATTGCAGATTAACATACAGCTGTGAAAAATAAAGTAGACAGATTCTTTACCCAGTGTTCTTCAATAATAAATTTGGGATAAGCCCATTGCTACAGTCAAGTACAGAAAAATTTCATCACCACAAGGATATGCCACTTCTTTCCGTGTGCCTCTTACTTTTTCCACTTTCTCATCCTCTGACTACTAATAATATATTCTGCATTTCTATAATTTTATCCTTTCAAGAATGTTCTATAAATTGAATAATTGGGTATATAACTTTTTGGAATTGGCTTTGCATGCTTAGCATGATTCTCTACTAATCTCCATTTTCCTTTGTATTCAATAGTTTGTTTCTTATTAAATCACAGTTTATTTAACCATTCATCTATGGAAAAAAATATCTGGGTTGTTTGTATATATATATATATTTTTTTTCTATTATGAATGAAGCAGTTATATACATTCATGTGCATGTTTTTGCATACATATTAATTTTCATGTTTAACAAACTATTTATCCTAAAGAGGTTTAATAACCAAGAGTGCAATTGTTAGTTTTAGGCAGATTCATGTTCAGTTCTTTTACAAAACTTTTAACTGATTTCCAAAATGACTGTTGAGTTTATATTTTCACCATCAATTTGTAAGTAATTCAGTTTCTTTGCATCCTCCCCAACAATTGGTATTGTAATAGATTTGTATTTTATCCATTTTGATAGATATGTGGTGGTATCTCACTGTAGTTTTAATTTGCATTTCTATGATGTCTAATAATGTTAAACACGATTTCATCTTCTTTTCAACCATTTGTATGTTCTTTTTGGTGAAATGTCTGTTCACTTCTTTTGATCACTATTTTCTATCTAGATTAGAAAATTAATTAGTTAGGTGTTTATTTGTTTTACTGTTGAATATTTAGATATTTTAGATATTCACATATTAATCTTTTGTCATATAATTTATTTGCAAATATTTCCTCTCAGTCTGTAACTTAAAGTTTCAAACTCTGTTTAAAGTTTTTTTAAGGCAAATATTTCAAATTTTGATAAAGTCAAAATTATCAAATTCTTCTTTGATAGATTATGCTTTTCATATCAAGTCTAAGAAGTGTTTGCTGAGCCTTGAATCCCAAAGGTATTATTCTATTTTTTAAACGTATATTGTTAAATTTTACATTTAAGTACTTGTCATATTTTAAGTTCTTTTTACAAGAGTTGAGACATGTCTATTTCTTTGCCATTAGAGTAGCTATAGAATGTCTTAATATTAGATAGACTAATTCATTTCATTAGCAGACTTCAAACTTTGCTTGATTTTTAATTATTGAAAATTATAATTTAAAATTATAATTCTTCTAAGATTTTTTTGGTATTATAGCTCATTTGCCTTTTTACTATTAACTATGAATAAACTCATTGCTATTTGCAATGGATCTCACAAGAATATAGATAGAAATTGCATTATATCTACATATAAATTAAGGAAGAGTTGACATATTGATCATGTTGACTGTTACAATTGTTGAATCTAACTTGTCTCTCCAAATTCTTAAATTTTCTCTTAAAAAAGTTTTTTAGATTTATTGCATGACAGTTTTGTACTTTCTAGCTTGTTAATCCTGTACCTGTTTTGTTGTATTTAAAGTTAAGTATTTTATTTGAATGATTATAAATGGAATGATATTTTTATTTTGTTGTTCTTGAGATCATTGTTCAAATATAAAAATATAATAGACATTTATATATGTTTAACTAGTATCCTTTACCTGGCTGAACTCCCTTATTAGTTTTTTGGTAGATTTGTTGGGATATGTATCCAATCACGTCATCTCTAAATAAGGACAGTTTTAGTTATTCCTGTCTCATCTGCATATCTTTTAATTTCTTGCTTTACTTTGTTGCCTACAACTTTCACTAATACTTTAAATGAGAGTGATGAAAACAGACATCTTTGTTTGGTTCCAAATCTTAAAGGTAAATCACTATGTCCATTCACTACTAAGTAAAATATTGGTTATAGGTTTTTGTAGCTAATCATTACTGAAATGAGAATGTTTCTCTCTGTTTCTAATTTTCTGAAAGTCTTTATCTCGTGGTAAATAATTTTAACAGTTTTTGTTTCTTTGTTTTTCTAGAGACATAGTCTTGCTCTGTCATGCAGACTGGAGTGCAGTAGTGTGTTCATAACTGGTACACCTGGGCTATAGTAATCTTCTTGCCTCAGGCCCCAAACAGCTGAGACTACAGGGGTGCACCACCATATCTTTCTAATTTTTAAGAAGATTTTTCTAGAGACAAGGGTCTCACTGTGTTGCACAGACTGGTCTCAAATTTCTGACCACAAGTGATTCTCCTGCCTCACCCCATACCCCAAAGTCCTGGGAGACAGGTATAAACCACTATGCACAGGTTTTTATTTTTTTAAACTTATATGATCATATGATTTACCTTATTAAGTTTATTGATATAGTGGATTTCATTGATTTGTCTTAGAATGTTTGACAAATCTTGCACTAACCTTATTTAACCTATGCATAATTATTTGTATATATTGTGGAATTATATTTACAAATATTATGTTAATAATTTTTGCTATATAGTTTGTTCATGACTCATCAGAGTAATTAGTTTGCAGTTTTTTTTTCTTTGTTTTTGTTTTGTGTTTGTTTTTATATCAGGATAATTCTAGCTTCAAAAAATGAATTTGGAAAAGTTTCCTTCTTTTATATTTTAGGAAGACATTTTGAAGATTTGATGCTTATTCTTTTTTTTTTTTTTAATTGGGAGCATCTTTATTTCCAAATAAATCTTATCTGTTTTTAGAGCAGGTCTTATAAATAACTGCAATAAGCATTGAGTAATAAGCACTTTTATAAAATGTTTGGTAGAATTCACCAGTGAAATCACCTGGACCTGAAGATTTTTTTTTCCCAACAGATTTTAAATTAGGAATTCAATTTTTCTTAGCATTTTACAGCTACTCAAATAATCTGTTGCATATTAGGTGAGTTTAGTAATTAGTGCCTTTGGAAGAATGCATCTAATTCATCTATGCCATCAAATTTATGTGTAGAATTATTCATAGTTTTTTATTGTTTTTTTTTTTTTTTTTTGATGGCCACATTGTGTATGTAACATCTCCTCTTTTTTTCCCCCTGATATTAGTAAATTGTGTCTTCTTTTTGGGGGGGTCAGGTTTTCTAGAAGTTTGTCACATTATATTGATTTTTCTACATAACCAGTTTTAACATTTATCTTGCTTATTTGCTTTAAATGTTCATAATTTCTGCCATCAGAATACTTATATCCTAATTAAGTATTTATTGTTATAATATTCTCTTGCAGAAGTGCTTTACATATGTCTCAGCAATTTTTATATATTCATTTTCATTTATTTCAATGTAATTTTGGATTTCGGATTTCCCTTAAGACTTTGACCCATCAATTATGCAGAACTATGTGTTTAGTTTACATGTCTTTGAACATTTTACAATTATCTGTCTGCTATGAATTTCTAGTATGGTTCCATTGTAGTCACAGGTCACAGAACACACTCTGTAACAGTATTTACTTTAAATTTATTGAGGTTTATTTTATGGCACAAGCTATGGAATATAGCTTATCAAGATGCATCTCCAATAGACATCAAAATAAAAATCACAATATAATAAAATAATAAAAAATAAAATAAATTTTTAAATCTGTATAATAAGATCTAACTTACTATGGCTGTCACTAAAATGAGTGATGAGTGAATTTGGAATTTTGGAGAGCAGTAGTAGTCTGGTAGGTATGTGTGTGTGTGTGTGTGTGTGTGTGTGTGTGTGTGTGTGTGTTTCTGTAATCTGTTCCTTTCCTCTCTTTTCTGTTTTCCTGCCTTGCCTCTTAAAAAAATATTTTCTCTTTCTTTTTTTGTACATTCATTCTTTTTTATTCACCTTGCTGTTTTTTCTATCCTTTTGTCATTTTCTCCTTTACTCATGTCTCTAGAGTTTAAAAGTAAAAAAGAGACAGAGACTCAGGGAGTAATTAAAGAAGCATGACTTCTCCAAAAGAATGGAACTGAGAATTTCTAATTCCTCCCTCCTCTAGAGCTAGTGCATTCTGGGCAAGTGGATGCTCAAAGCAACCAATGAACACAAGACTGATATGATTCAGGAAGCTACAAAAAGTAATAGATCAATCCAACATCTGGATTTCCATATACCTTTAACTTTAACAGTAACACATGCCTGAACCTGGAGACCACATGGGTTTTTGTATGAATTCTGAAAAAAGATGCTTCCTCTAGTTTTCTTTGACCCTCAAATTGGAAAATAAAGCATGGTAAATGAGGACCCAGTGTTAAATAACCGATAAACAGTCAACTGACTTAGTGTATTGTATTTTATTTTGTCTAATATAAGGTCTTTCAATAGTGTAAAAAGAAAACCTCTTTAACTTTCATATTTCTTTATGCAACTTACCTTCACAAATATAATCACTGTTATCAGTTAAGTGTTTCACTTTTATTAGGTTTACTATTTTCTATTTGTATTTATATGCTATTTTTGATAACATTTCTGTCACCTATTGAATGATGACAAGTGGAAGAAGGTGCAGCACCTCTTTGCTCTGAAATTATTAACTCCAAAGTTATTGTTAATTTGTACAATAATTTATTGCAAATATAGTTATCAAATGCCTTTTATGGTCCAAGCATTGTGCTAGTCATTAGGAATATAAAAAGGAGTATGTGCATTGATTTTATAAATATTGAGAGATATGGAAAAATAAAAATTCAGAATGTTGCATGTTGAGTATTATTGTATTATAAAAACAAAAGACATTATATTATAATCGTGTGATACAGCGAAAAAAATCCAGTATTTTGTGTGTTGAGAATGATTGTATTATAAATTCAAAGGGCAGATTATAAATACAAAAATGTGTATTATAAATACAAAGGGCAGATTAAAAATATAATTCTATTATAAATACAAAGTGCAGTCTTGTGGTGTTAAAGAAGTTTTCTCATGGAAGATAACATCAAAGCTAACATGAGAGCTATTCTAATTTGGGTATATGAAAAAAAAAATTCTCAGCAGAAAGACTAGAAAGTCCTAGAATCAACAAAAAAAAATCACACTCATGATGCCCTTTCTGAAAATGAATGTCTCCAATTTTGATTTTATTTTGAATAGGGCATGGGAAAGGGAGGATGCCAGAGGTGAGGATGGGAGCAACAGCTATACTCTCAAGGTCCAGGTTAGTGATATGCAAAATTCCAGATATTATCAGGAGACCAGTGAGGACCCCCCAAAATAAAATGATTGATAGTTTTAAAAAGTACTCTCTCTGCATTATAAAAAATGGAGAAGATTGGAGTAATCATGGAGACAAGCAGATCCGATAAGAAGTTATTGTGATAATCCAAGTGAGAGATAAGGGGGACTTAGTTATGATTTTTGGAAAATGTGGAATATGAGTGAAGATGACTGTCAGGGATATTAGTATGTGGGCATTAAAATTACCATGATCATAGGAATGAATAAATATGAATGTGATAAAAATGAATTGCAAGCTTCTGACTGAAGGAAAACGAACTGGTAAAAAATGAATTCGTAAGAAAGAGGGAAATATTCTTGAGTAAGATGCTAAGTTTAATTCTCCATATGGAAGTTTGAGGAAGATATTATATTAGAAAAATCACCAGAGCTATCTGACAGGTTGCTGAAGAATCATTTATGAGTTTAAGAGAAAGGTTTATGTGGGATTGTGTCATCAGTCAATATATAGAAATGGTCAGAAATGAAGAAATAAAAGAGTCTAAGTAAGAAGATCAGAACCATATAAAAATAAGTACAAACGACAGTGAAAATGATACAGTATTATTGATACTGCACAGTTTTCAGAGTAGGACAAGATAAAATAATTTGGGAGGGAAAGATGACTATTGTAAATGCTTATCACATACAAAAAATAAAAATGTCAAAGAAAAAGTCCAAATGGATATACAGGAAAACTTCAAATAAAAATAATTAAAATACAAAATTATAAAGTATGACACTATGCTTTTAAATTAAAATATATATAGTTAATTATTATCATAGGCATAATGTTGTAAAATAAATGTTTTCTAAAGATGAGTAATGATCTCTAGAGAGAGATTAATCAAATGGCCATGAGTTATTCTCTGTGTATTATCTTTGTATATTACAATTTATTGTCTAATCATTTGAGACTGTCATCATCCAATAGGTAATAACATTAAAGGACACAGTTCAATTTGCATCCATTGAATGAACAAGTTTCTTACATGAATAAAACTTTTGTTATAGGGGTAAATCATTATAACATCATTGTCTGTGGTTCAGGAATAAAGATTTCTTATTTTATTAGATTTCTCACTTTAGCTACAAGTCATCATTTCAGAAATTAAGTTAATAATAAAAATAAATTGTCATAATAAAACTTTTCTCATAATATTTGTCACTTAATTTAACTTAAATAAATACATAAATTTTAAAAAGGCTTCCTGAAAATGTGTAAGTTCTTAAAATTAAATTGAAATACTGAAATGAGAAACTGCAACTAGTAATACCAACTTTTAAATTTAATTTTTATATTTGAGACCCTTCTAATTGGAACAAAACTGTGATAATGATGTATTATTTAAATCTCCCCAAAGGTTCAAGTGAAAGCATATAATAAAAATTAAAAAACAGCAATAAGAAAACAAAAGAAAACAGATCATCTTAAAAACTAAAATAAGAGAAAACATTGTAAAAGTTATTTCTACAAAGTACAGAATATGAATAACTTTAGTTATGCAACCACTAACAGGCAGGACCATTGCAGGATCTGATTGATTATTTTCTACGGATAAATAAGGTAGAAGGGACAGGAGTTATGATGGCTATAGTATTCTAACAAGTCACAAAGAAAGCTCACCTAAAAACTGAAATAAGCCACTGAGAGTGGAATACTAGGCATAAACAAGGAAGCATAAATTGAAGACAGCAAACATTAGAAATGAGTAAACCAAGCAGAGGGATTTGGAAGTTGAATTGTTAGAGTCTTGAAAAATATTTTATGTTAGAGGGGAAAAAAATCATTTCAGAAATGACAATTGACCTAGAAAGAAAAAAGGGTTAATTTCATCATGAAATGAATAATAAGGAAAAGAGAGGCTAAATAATATAAAGATAAATATAAAGAAGAAAAATGGAAACTACCTAACAAATCAAAATTTAGCCAAACTTAAAAAATTCAAGACCCATATAGAATATAGGAAAGATAGAAAAGTGTACATATAATTAAAACTTAAATGAAGGAAACCAACATAATAAAGTACAACAAACTCTGATATATACAATTCAAGAAAACTCCCTTGAAGTAAAAGAAGACGAACATAAATATTGAAACTAAACAATGGTGAACAAGAAAGACTATTCTAGAATGTAATTCACTGATATATATTTTAATAACATTACCAAAAATTTTTAAAAAAGGAAAAATGGGGGAGACATCCAAGTAAACTGACTAAGTCAATTATAAGAAAATAAAAAGGTTTAACGATTACGCAGCCACAAACAAAGACAGACATATGGACTTCGCAGCAACTTGGATGGATTTAGAGTTGTTCATACTCAGTGACCTATCACAGAAACAGAGAACAGATCACCATATGTTCTCACTCATAAGCAGAACTTTAACAATTATAATACTATAAGACAGGGATGGGGAACGGTGGGAAACTGCCAGGGGAGGGAGGGTGGGATTGGCAGTTGAGGGAAGCTGATAAGGGAGGGAGGGGATACCTCATCAACAAGGGTACCTGCATAATCAACGTTTGTATGCCTAACCCTGAATTGTACCCCACAACTTTACAATTAAAAAAAAAAGAAAAAGCAGGTAAAAATCAGATATATATGAATAGACAATTCACATCTGAAGAAAATGGAGAAAATATAATGTAAGACATAGATTAATAACTCGTAAAAAAAAGAATTCCAAAAATAAGTCCACAGACAAATGATTTTAATATACAATAACTAACAGCATATTATTTCCATTATTTCTCTTTCTGGGAAATTTAAGTAATGAGTTCATGTAAACAAGAAAAAACAAGAGAAGCTTTGACATACTGTCTAAGGGCAGGGTGGGAATATATTTAAATAGAAATATTAATGATGGAAGCAAAATAATAAATATAATATACAAGTAATATATATTCTAAAATATAGACTAGAATGATTTTAAAATACAGAGAGAACAATGAAACTATATGGAAATTAGAACACATTTGCTAACAGCTTTATGAATACATAAAGAAAAAATATCCATATCACTCTATAAAATGTGAGAAGTGAGTATACGTGACAAATGTTTCAGGCTATCTTCATACAAAGAATAATAATATCATAAAAGACACTGTTACTTTCCTGAAAATAACAAGGAGAAAAGAAACTTCATGAAATCACACAGTAATCACTTGAATAAATATATGCTTCATATATATGTACACCTATGCATGTGTACATTTATAAATGGGAATATGTGTACATAAGCATAAAAACATATCACCTAATTGACTTCAAACATACCTTTTATATTAATATATTTGAAAGCTTAATTTACTCACTCAATTTACTTATAATTTACAAATTGATTGATGAAGTGAAATATACTCTATATAACAGTGGTCCACCTAAAACTGAGAATAGAAAGCTTAAAATAAATGTACATGCAAGGTTATAATAGGGAAATGCAAATGAGGACACCATTTTTATATATACCAAATAAGGTACACCTAAACCCACGATAATTAAGAATAACTTTTAAGGCAAAAGGCAACTTTCACATGAAATATTGCACAGTTATTAATAATTATGGGCTCAATAAGCAGCAATTTTCATAAAGCAAAAATTTGAGTAGATGAAAGGAAACATATAAAGATTAAATTATAGAAAATGTTATATATCTCTCATTGCAAGCCATAACCATTAATAATATTTAGCAAGGATGTCTGTAGAACTTAAAAAAAATTAATAAAACTTTTCTTCCAGCCGTGCTCGGTGGCTCAGTCTGTAATCCCGCGCTTTGGGAGTCTGAGGTGAGTGGATTGCCTGAACCTGAGGATTCGAGCCCCGCCTGGGCATCTTAGCGAGACCTCATCTCTACAAGAAATCAAAAAATCAGTCGGACATGGTAGCGTATGCCTGTAATTCTGGCTACTCGGAAGGCTGAGGCGGAAGGATCGCCAGAGACCAGCAGGTCGTGGCTGCGGTGGCCGGGAGCGGCCACTGCACTCCAGTCTGGGCGACAGAGTGAGACTCCAACTCAAAAACAAAAACAAAACAAAACTTTTCTTCTATATTAAATTCCAGGTCCAATAATAGAAAATAGATCTCAAATGCATTTGAAATATTCTAAAAAATTTAGACGATATTCAGTTACTAAGAAAATTTTATTTTGCAAATAATATAACTATCAAAATAGCATTCTCTGACCACACTACAATGAAAGTCAGTTTTGATTAATAAATCTGAATTCTTATGTACTTAAAATGCAAAAATATTTATACCTAGAAACTGAAATAAAAATACAAGTACAAAAAAACAAGCAACATCAAACAAAATTTCAATTATTAAATAACATGTTAGTTAAAGGAGAAACAAATTGTATAAATCTTAGAAAATAATGGATATGTAAATATAATATCACGTATTGCTATGACTAGGTTAAAGAAATGTTCCCCCAAAATTCATAAAAATAAGCACTAATAACTATAATAGTTGCATCAAATACAGCATGTGAGAAATGTAGCATTCCAAATTTTCCAGGAAAGGAATTCTATTTAAAGCTAATGCTGAGACAAATGGATAAGCATATGCATAGCCGGGCTCGGTGACTCGGCCTGTAATCCCAGCGCTTTGGGAAGCTGAGGTGAGTGGATTGCCTGAGCCTGTGGGTTCGAGACCCGCCTAGGAAACTTGGCGAGCCCTCATCTCTACAATAAGTCAAAAATTAGCTGTGTGTGGTAGCGCGTGCCTGTAGTTCCAGCTACTAGGAAGGCTGAGGCGTAAGGATCGCTGGAGCCCAATAGGTTGAGGCTGCAGTGGCTGGGAGCAGCCACTGCACTCCAGTCTGGGCGACAGAGTGAGACTCCAACTCAAAAAAAGAAAAAAGATAAATTTTAATTATTCTATAAACTATGTATTAGGGAGAATTTCAGAAGAAAAACAAACCTAAATGAAAAATATAAAAACATAAGAAAAATTCTGTAACTACTTATAGACTTGAAGAAAATTTTAAAATATTAAAATTAATTTGAATTCAAGAAGTTACAAATGCCCCTTTAAAATGCTGGAAATCAAAACCTTCATCCTCTTTGTAGAAATAAATATGAATGATAACTTGAAACTTCTAGGAGACAAATTGATGACCAACTTGATATTATGGCTAAAAAAAATTCTGAATGTTAAAGTTTCTGCTAAAAGTATATGATGTGATATTTTCATCAAAATGCCATAATTGAAATAAATGTTTTAGTGCAAAGAAGTGGAAGAGAGATAAAGGGATTAGCGCTAAACAAGTTGAATTTCTGGAATTGCAGTGCTACTCAGATGCGGACTGACATAAGAAACACGAGTGGTCCTTATCCGTATAGAAATAAAGGCTAAGATTATGAAAACAGAATAAATGTCAAGATATCTGGTGTCGACTGAAAAGTCAAAAATGAGGATGTATTACCTGGACTTTCTCAGGGCTTATTTAATCGCCACAAATAAGGTGACTTGTAACAACAAAAATTTTATTATCTTACATTCTGGAGGCTGGAGGTCTGAAATAAAGGCATTGGCAGTTTGGTTTCCCTATAAACTATGAAGTAGAATCTTTCATAGCTCCTTCCTTACTCGGTTTACTGCTGGCATCCCTGACGTTTCTTAGTTTGTAACGGAGTAACTCCACTCTCTGCCTTTGTTCTCACATGATCTTCCAAACTGTCACTCTTCTGTGTATATATGTCTCAAAGCTCCCACCCTATTCTCTTAAAGTTATCATTCACTGGATTTAGATCTCACCCAAAATCCAAGATAATCTTATCTCAAGATCCTTAAGTGTATATCTGTTAACACTCTATTTTCACCTAAGGTCACATTTACAAATATCAGGTGTTAGGAAACTAGGAAACGTTTTGCACAGTTTTATGTAACAAATATCCAGTGAAAGAGAAACTGGAAATACAGATTGGCCAAGAGAGTCAACAATTTAGAACGTGAACCAGTTCTATGCAATTCAAGAAGAATATCTTCAGAAGGAATGCCGAGAATAGGACTTAACACACATATGTCATCACGCTAGGTATTGATATTAAAATGTGCCCTTAGTCAACAAAAGTCTTAAGACACGGTGAATATAATTTTTAATAAGTTTCAAGTAAAAAATATTATTGAAAATCCTTCATCACGGTATTCTTTAAGTTGTCAATTAGCCTTTGTTACTTCAGATTTATATTCACTTTTATAATAGTAATTACCAACATAAAACCATAAGCAGTTCTGTAAAAATGAGTCTTACTCCATTTGAGTGGGCCCTGTTTGCTGTGCCCTCTAATCTTGGGAAAGAAAAAGAAAACTCTTTATCTAATTTCTTTCTTCAGAAGTTCATCTAATGTAGTCTCAGGCCAAGTTTCCTTCGTGTTTTGACTGTCTTCTTGTTTGAAAGACTTGATGATGTTCCTGGAATCGGTTGCTGATTGTCAATAATAAGAAAGACATTAGAGAAAATACACCAACATTGACTAAATTTATCCTTCCTTTTCTATAAATTAGCTGTTATCATTTTGCTTTTATAAGCTTTTTTTCTGAATAAAGAAAATATAACACTTGTCTTTGATTTCACATACATTTTCATTCATTTTTGTTACAAATGCATTTTAAGAAAAAAGAAGCTGAGATAATTAGATAATTAGATATCTCAGCCTTACAGAATTTTACAAGAAACACTCTCATAGATTGATTTCTGTTGATATAGCACTTAGTCCTTTAATGAAATTAGAAGAAGATGCCTATTGTTAAAGTTAATATAATAACATATAAATACAAGGTATAGAGATGTTTACAAGGGAAAGTACTATAACAACTATAATGAGATTTCACTGCAATGAACTTAATTTATATAAAATAAATCCTCTCAGATTTCTATGATAATTGCACAGCTAAACAAACACCCACTGGTTCAGATACATACCGTATACAATAAATTCATTATATTTGTTTTTAAAGCAATACATTCATTTTTTTGAAGCATGAAATACAATATTTCGAGTTACTTGAAAAATTATTTACGATATTGAAAAAAATGCTTTCAATATTGCACACTGTCTCTGATTTCCAAATAGTTATTCTTAATTGGATTATGATGGACCAAACATCAAGATGCAGCAGACAAGATCTAGTTGCTCAAAAATGCCTTTGCCATGGGATGTCATAGAACATGGAAGGCAAAAAGTGGACATAATGTATTATGGAGAAAGATGCTTTAATTTATATCACAGTTATTATTATACATTGAAAAGTAGAAATATTACAAAAAGCAAATAGTGTGACTAGTTTATAAACAATAAATGATGAAGGGAGGTCTTGCTTAACCAGTAAATAAGGAAATGTTGCTCAATTTTCTATTTCACTCTCTTATATAGCATTAAAAGCTAATTCATTGAGTATGAATCTTAATCCAGATATTCAGTTGTGCAAGAAAAGCAACATTAAAAAATAACATTTTCTCTCTCTCTGCACCAGTTGTAAATTTGTGCACTCGCTCTTTCCTGACCTGTTTTATTTCATTATCCTAGGATAATTCAGCAAACAATTAATCAGGAGAGACTACATATGAGTTTTAGTCACAGATCAACAAAGGTTTGGGCTCAAATACCCACTATCCTTGTTTTTATGTTATTCTTGCAGTCATGGCCCCTTCTAGACTAAAAATAAGATGTTTGGGTCATTGCTTTGTTAAACTCTGGTGTGTCCACTTGGCTCTTTGAGCTATGGCTACCATGTTTCCTAGCCTTGACCCTTCCCCTACCTTGGGGAGGTAAATATCTCTTCTCCCTTCTCTCTTTCTAATTAACTTTCTAAATTAACTACATTTTCCAAAGAAAAAGTTAAGATGCTTCTTTTATGTTATAATTAGGACACATTCTTCTCTGAGACTACCTATAATCCCCCAACTTCAATTGTATTACATTGAAATTTTTCAACCAATTTCTTAATACCAAACTTTGATGCTAAGCACCACAAGATACATTTTATGCTATTTTATTGTATTCAGACCTACAATGACAGGGGGGAACTTCCTCTATTTTTTAGTTTTCTTTTTCCTTGCTTTTAAAATTTTCTGTTTTAAAGTTGTGGGGTACAATTCAGGGTTAGGTATACAAATGGTCATTGTATAGGTAAAGTTTGAACCTTACTCTGGTGTCTAATTGATGTCAGGTTTCCTTAATGATGAAGTGTGCCCCCCTTCTTCCCCTTGCAGTTTCACACTATTGCCAATCCCTTCCTTATAGTATTGTGATAATTATTCAGGGTTTACTTGTGAGTGAGAACATGTGGTACTCAGTTCTTTGTTTCTGTGATAGATCATTGAATATTATAGATTTTAAGTCCATCCAAATTGCCGCAAAGTTCATAATTTTGTCCTTCTTTATGGTTGCATAATATTCCATCATGTATATGTACCACATTTTTAAAAATCCAGTCCACTTTCAATGGGCAGCACAGTTGGTCCCATGTTTTTGCTACTGTAAATAATGCTGCAATAAACATGCATGTATGAGTATCTTTTTCACAGAATGATTTGAATTCCTCCAGGTATATTCTCAAAATGGGGATTGCTGGGTCATATGAAAGGTCAATTTTTACATGTTTTAGAAATCATCACGGTGTTTTCCACAGAGGTTGTACTAGTTTTCATTCCTACCTATGCTGTAGAAGTGCATCTTCTCTGCATCTTCTCCAGCATCTCTTGTTTTTTTGAGTTATTGATGATATCCATCCTGACTGGAGTTAGATGGTATCTCAGTGTGGTTTTTATTTGAATTTATTTGATGATTAGTGAGACAGAGAATTTTTTCATGTATTTGTTGGCTGCTTATATGTCTTCTTTTCAGACGTGTCTATCCATATCCTTTGCCCACTTATTAATAGAGTTTTTTTTTTCTTTTTGGCACTTTTGAGTTCCTTGTAGATTCTAGATGTTAGGCCTTTGTTATATATAGAGTTGGCAAATGTTTCTTCCCATTCTGTGGGCTGTCTTCTTGCTCTCTTAATGGTTTATTTTGCTTTATAGAAGCTTTTCAGTTTGAGGAGGTCCCGTTTGTCTATCTTATCCCTTATGGGATGGGCATTTGAGGCTTTGATCAGGAATTGGTTGTCAGTTCTAATTTTTGTAAGGGTGTCCTCTGCGTTTTCTAAGGTTCTTATAGTTTGAATTTTTATGTTTAGGTCTTTGGTCCATTTAGAGTTGATTTTTGTGTATGGTGATAGGTAGGGGTCTTGTTTTAATCTTCTGCATGTGGTCAGTCAGTTTCCCCAGCCTCATTTTCTGAATAAGTTCTTCTCTCCCCAGTGGTTGTTAATGGAGGCATTATCAAAGATGAGTTGATTGGGAAATAGAGGTTTTGTTTCCAGAATCACTATCCAATTTCATTGGTATAGATGTTTATTCTTGTATCAGTACCAGGTTGCTTTGATTACTGTAGCCGTATAATAAAGTTTAAAGTCTGGAAGTGTGATATTTCCCACTTTGTTTCTTTCGTTGTGGATTGTTTTGGCTATTCATTTTTGTTATGTTTCATATTAATTTCTGTGTTCTCATATCCTGGTCTGAGAAGAATGATACTGGTAATTTAATGGATATTGTATTAAATCTGTGAATTGCCTTGGGTAGGATGGTCATTTTAACAAGATCATTTTAACAATGTTGATTCTTCCAATCCATGAGCATGGAATATTTTTCCATTTGTTTGTGTTATTTTTAATTTCTTTGAGCAGTGTTTTGTAGGCTTTTTTGAGCAGTGTTTTGTAGTTTGTTGTAAAGGTATTTCACTTCTCTAAGTAAGAAGATGTTGAGGTATTTTTTGTTGTTGCTATTGTGAATGGAATTGTGCTTTATATTTGATTCTTTGCCTATTTGTTGTTGGTGTATAAGAATGTGACTGTTTTTTGCACATTAATTTTGTATCCTGACACTTTGCCAAAGTCCTTTATCAGTGCAAGGTTTTTGACAGATTCTCTTGGATTTTTGAGGTATAGAATCAGACTGTCAGCAAAGACGGTTAACTTGACTTCATTTTTTCCTGTTTGGATCTCCCTGATTTATTTCTCTTGTCTAATTGCTCTAGCTAGGACTTCCAACACTATATTGAACAGGAAGTGTGAAAGTGGGCAGTCTTGTCTTGATCCAGCTTCCAGGGAATATCTTTCCATTTGCTGTCCATTTAGCAAAATGTTGGTTGTGGTTTTTTCATAGATGGCTCTCACTATTTTGTGGTACGTTCCCTCTATGCCTAGATGTTCAAGGGTTTTTATCAAGAAGGGATGCTAGTTTTTATCCAAAACATTGTTAGTGTCTAATGATATAATCATGTGATTCTTACTTTTACATCTGTTGACATATTTAATAACATTTATGGTCTTGTGGATATTGATCCAGCCCTGAATCCTAGAGATGAAGCCTACTTGGTCATAGTGGGTGATTTTTGAGATACGTTTGTTGGATCTGATTTGCTAGAATCTTGTTGAGTATTTTTGCATCTGTGTTCATCAGAGATATTAGTGTGAAGTTCTCTCTTTGTTGGATCTTTACCTGGTTTGGGTATCCATGTGATGTTACCTTCATAAAATGAATTGGAGGTAGTTCTATCTCTCCCAATTGCTTGGAATATTTGCAGTAGGATTGATTTCAGTTCCTCCTTGTATGCTTTTTAGAGCTTTGCAGGGCAGTGATCAGGTCCAGGATTTATTTCTGTGGGTAGTTTTCTCACAATGTAGTCGATTTCCTGGGTTGTTATCTGTCTATTTAATGTCTCAATTTCTTGTTGTTTCAAACTTAGGAGGTTGTGTGATGTCAGAAAGTCCTCCATTTCATTTAGGTTGTAAATTTCTTTCCATACAGGTATTCATAGTAATCTCTTATAATGTTTTTGTATTTCTTCAGGGTCCATTGTGATTTGATCTTTTACATTTCTGATTGTGTTTATTTTTGCTTTTTCTTGTTCATTCCAGATAGGGCTCCATCAATCGTCTTTATCCTTTCAAAGAATCAGCTTTTTGTTTTATTAATTTGCTCTATGAGGTTTTTATCTTCTGTGTCCTCTGATTGGGCTTTCATTTTAATGGATTCTTCTGCTTAATTTAGGGTTTTGGTGGTCTTGTCTTTCTAGCTAACTTCAGTGATTTGTTATTCTGGTAACTTGTGCTCTTTCCATTTTCTTGATGTGTGTTCATAAATAAATGAATTCCACTCCCCCACCCCCAGCACTGCTTTCATGACAGCCCAGAGGTTTTGGTAAGATGTGTCTTTATTTTCATTTGTTTCCAGGAATCTTTTAATTTCTGCTTTGATTTATATGTTGACCCAGGAGTTGTTCAACATCATGCTGTTTAGTGTCCATGTCTTTGTGTGTTTTGGAGTAGCTTTGTTGGTATAGATATTTATTTTTATTCTACAGTTATTTGAGAAGGTGTATGGCAGTGTCGTGATCTTGGGAAATTTGTTTATGCTTGATTTATGGCTGAGGTTGTGGTTGATCTTGAAATATCTTTCATGTAGTGATAACTTGAATGTATATTCCATGGTTGTTGGGTGGAGTTTTCTGTAGATATCTATTAAGTTCATTTAGTCAAGTGTCAAGTTGAAGTTTTAAATCTTCCTGTTGATTTTTTTCCTCAGTGATCTATCTAGGGTTGTCTGTAGTGTATTTTAAGTCCCCAGCTATGATAGTGTTAAAGTCAATATCTTCTTTTAGTTTACCTAGAAGCTGCTTTATAAAGGTTGATGCTCCAATGTTGGGGGCATATATGTTTAGGATGTATCTTTTTAAAAATTTTGATAGTTTAAAGGATATGTTTCTGATATTATATAACAACTCCTGCTTCCTTTTGTGTTCCATTCGCTTGGAAATTTGTTTTCCATCCTCTTACTTTGAGTCTGTGAGTGTCCATTTTGGTGAAATGAGTCTCCTAGAGACAGCATATTGTTGTAGCTTTTTTTTTTTAAATCCAGCTTGCCATTCTATGTATTTTCAGTGGTGCATTTAGTCCATTCTCGTTCAGACTAATTATTGAGATATGAGAGTTTATTCCTGTCATGAGGTTCTTATAGAATTTGTTTTTGAGCTGGGCTCGGTGGCTCAGCCTATAATTCCGCACCTTTGGGAGGCGGGGGTGAGTGGATTGCCTGAGCCTCTGGGTTCGAGACCCACCTGGGCAGTGAGGCCTCATCTCTACAATAAATCAGAAAATCAGCTGGGCATGGTAGCGCATGCCTGTAATTCTGGCTACT
>NW_007166912.1:307026-352683 GCF_000164805.1 Carlito syrichta
AAAAAAAAAAAAAAGAATTTGTTTTTGTTGTTGTTTGCTTGTTGGTTGGTTTTCTTTTGATTTTCGGATTGATGTATGTGTGTGTTCAATATTTTTCTTGCATTCTTGGGAAGAATATGGTAATACTTTTTTGTCTTTCTTCTGTGTTTAATACTTTCTTAAGCTTTTCTTTTAGAATTGGTCTGGAGGCAGTGTAAAATCTTAGGGATTGAATGTCTGGGAAGGATTTGAATTATCCACTGCTGATGAAGCATAGCTTAACTGGATAGAAAATTCTTGGTTGAAATTGTTTATCTTTGAAAATTTTGGACATTGGACTTCAGTCTCTTCTAGGCCATAGTGTTTCTGTAGATATGTCTGCTGCTATTCTAGTTGATCTTACCTGGTGAGTAGTCTGACCTTTCTCTCTTGCTGCCTTTAAGAATTTTTTTCTTTGTATCTACTTTGTGTAAGCTAAATTATTATGTGTCTAGGAATTGGTCTTCTCATTTGATGTCTTGCAGGGGTTCTCTGAAGTTTTTGTGTTTGAATGGTTATGTCTCTGATGAGCTAAGGGCAGTTTTCTTGGATAACTTCCTGGAATGTTTGTTCCAATGTCATCTCTGCATTTCTGTCTTCCTCAGAAATGTCAATTAACAGTAGGTCTGGCCTCTTGATCTAATTGCACATCTCTTGAAGGGTTTGCTTTGTTTTTTTTAATCTTCTTTTTCATGTTTTAATAGTTTGCATTAGTTCCATATTTTGTTACTCAAACTCTGAGATTCTTTATTCTGCTTGGTTAATTATGCTTTCCATGCTTGTCAGTTTGTTGTTTTTCTGTCTTTTACACAGTTAGGGCTAAAAACCTTTCAGTTTTATGATTATTGTTTCCTCCTTTCATGTGTTTTCAAGATATTATGCTTTTATATCTCTTTCATTTTATCTTCTCTGCACACCTTTTAAGGTCTTTTTAAGTTTGCACATTTTGTGGGAAAAAGTCAGCAAGACACAAAGACATCTTCTGTTTTTCACTCTCCTATATGCCTCCTCTTAGATAATGAATTAGAAAATAGTCTACAATCTTAACTGAATGGAAGAAGAAAATTAAATACTACTAATGAACATACATATTTTAAATCTTGATATTATTCTACTTTCAGCACATTAAACTTTCCTGAAGATATAAAAATAGAAAGGAAACAACAATTATTTGTGAGAAAATAATCACAACTTTCCAATGTTTTCAATTTAGTTGACGAGACATTGTGGTAGCTTCTAGAAAACTTCTTGAAAAATGATGTTTCATCTGGGGCGAAGGGATTGAATTGTAAGGTGAAATTCTAATTTCTAAATTTCTGCTATTCTAAATATCAAATATCTTTGTATTGCCTGAATTATTAAAATTCTCCAAATCCATAACACTCTGGTAGATTAAACTATGTTGCTTCTTCTGAGAGAAACATTGGTTTTATAAAAGGTCAACAGTAAGCCGGGCTCGGTGGCTCAGCCTGCAATCCCGCGCCTTTGGGAGGCTGAGGTGAATGGATTGCCTGAGACCGCGGGTTCGAGACCCGCCTGGGCAGCGAGACCTCATCTCTACAATAAATCAAAAAATCAGCCGGGCGTGGTAGCGCATGGCTGTAATTCCGGCTACTCGGAAGGCTGAGGCGGAAGGATCGCCGGAGCCCAGCAGGCGAGGTTGCGGTGGCTGGGAGCGGCCACTGCACTCCAGTCTGGGCGACAGAGTGAGACTCCAACTCAAAAAAAAAAAAAGGTCAACAGTAAAAAGAAAACTAGAGATTATTTAAACCAACCCTTTCACTTAGAATAGAAACTGAGATTCAGAAAAGGTAGATGACAAAGCTAAGCCTAAAGTATTGGCCTCAATAGTATGTCTTTTACATGCTGATTCCTGTAAAGTACATTGGAATTATATCAATTACATGTAGATTAATTTTTTAAGAATGAGTTCTTAATATGGGATGTATATTTAAAATCTTGTTTTATGGTATGGAACTGAAGAAATATTATTCTCAAATATATTAACCTTATTTTGCACAAGGTAGAAGTCTATTATTTTCCCTCATAATAATTGATAATTATTTATATGTTAATAGAGTAATAAGGTGGCTATTAAATGTTAACAATATCTTGCTTTAATACTAAATTCCTAAATATTATATTTCCTGAAATACTTACAAGATTTTTAGGAACTGAAAGTACCATATTTTCTTTATATCTCTATTACCAATGTCTTAGGCAACCACATTATAAATATGCAATTTTATAATTAGCTTCTCTTAGGATACATATGCAAATGATATGGTTGCTAATTAAATCAGACTTCATCCTTTATTTCTGGTTGTATGACAATTTAAACTAAAGCATAATTTCATTTTACATGTCAACAAAATTGTCATTCTGGGAAATAGCTTCATATTATATAATAAGACAATATAAAATGAATTATTATCGCAACTAAGTGTGCACTGTACAATGGAATAGTGAAACACTAGCTTGCATACCATATTCTTGTTCTGCTTAATAATTGCAATAAAATAGAAATGATAAGGTTATAAAGAACAGCGTAGAATTAGGAACAGAAATCACTATGCATTACATTGTCATGTGATATGATGAACTGCAGCTTGCAGACAGTAATCTTAATGAGGATTACACTAAAGATATTAAAATATAGTGACTATTTATTAACAATAAGATACTCAATGTATATATATTTCTATATAAATATCTATATTTTCATGCTGCTTAAAAAATACCCTTATTTTAATTAACAGGACTTTAACATTGCATTTGATAAGAAATTTTAATGCTAAATTAAACTATTAATAGAATTAATCATAAACAACATACTTAGAAAATTTAAATGGTTTTGAAATCCTGGTTGTAAAGGAAAAAATAATTCATCTGGAGAGATTTATCATCTGGTATTGATGTTCAGAAAACTATGAAAAACATAGTAATTGGCTCACCAGCTGGATAATTTGCTTTTGTGGGCATGTCCTCCCACAAAATGAGCAAGATATATAGCTGTATTTAAAAACTCAAACAATCATATAATTAATGTTATACATGTGTTACATTACCACTAAATAATCTAAATAAATGTTCCATTATTTAGGATGCTTTCACTTAATGATGTCAGACATCCTAATCTAAGTACAGGTAAAGTTTGAAGAAAAAGTATTGAATCGTGACTAAAAAATCCAAGAAATTGAACCAATCAACACAAAGGCAATGAGAAAGCTAGATTAAAACTACATTTGATGAGGTCCCACTTGTCTGACTTATCACTTATGACATGGGCATCTCGGGTTTTAATCAGGAATTAGTTGTCTATTCCAATTTTCATAAGTGTGTCTCCTGCATTTTCTAAGATTCTTATAGTTTGAGGTTTTATGTTTAGGTTTTTTATCCATTTGGAGTCAATTTTTCTGTATGGTGATAGGTAGGGGTCTTGTTTCATTCTTCTGCATTTGGTCAGCCAGTTTTCCTAGCATTGTTTACTGAATAGGTTCTTCTCTCCCCAATGACTGTTGGTGGAAGTTTCATCGAAGATGAGTTGGTTCCATTGTTCTCTATGTCTGTTTCTGTACCAATACCAGACTGTTTTAATTTTGAAGACTTATAATAAAGTTAAAGTCTGGGACTATTTCTTTTGCTCAGGATTGTTTTGACTATTCGTGGTCATTTTTGTTTCCAACTGAATTTATGTATTATTGTTTCCAGGTCTGAGAAGAAAGATGATTGCAATTTAATGGATATTGCATTGGATCTGTAGATTGCCTTTGGTAGGATGGACATCTTAACAATGTTGATTCTTCCAATTCATGAGCATGGGATATTGTTCCATTTGTCTGTGTCTTATTTGATTTATATGAGCATTGTTTTGTATTTTATTTGTAAGGGTGTTTCACTTCTCTGGTTAGAAAAATGTCAAGCAATTTTATTTTTTTGTGGCTATTGTGAATAGGATTGGTATTTTTAATTTTGAAGATGTGGGGTACAATTCAGGGTTAGGTATGCAAATGTTCATTATGCAGGTGCCTTGTTGATGAGGTGTGCCACCTCCCTCCTCTGGCAGTTTCCCTCAACTGCAAATCCCATCCCCTCTCCACTGGCAGTTTACCACTACTGCCAAGAATTGGACTTTTAATTTGTTTCTTTGACTGTTTGTTGTTGGTGTATAGAAAGTCAACTGTCTCATCAAACTGAAAACCTTCTGGAAAGCAAAGGAAACCATCAATTGAGTGGGGCAAGAGCCCACAGAAGGAGAAACAATATTTTCTAACCGTATATCTGACAAAGGCATAACATCCAATGTCTACAAGGAGCTCATGCCAAAAGGAAAACAAGCAAACAAACAAACAGCGCCATTAAAAAATGGACAAAAGACATGAATAGACACTTCTCAAAAGATGAGATAAAAACAGCCTACAGACACACACACACAAAATGCTCATCCTCATTAATCATCAGAGGAATACAAAGCAAAACCACATTGAGCTATCACCTAACACCGGTAAGAATGGCTATCATTAATAAAACAAAAAATAACAGATGCTGGTGAGGAAGCAGAGAAAACGGAACACTTTTACACTGTTGGTCGGAGTGGAAATTAGTTCAACCTGTATAGAAAACAGTCTGGTGATATCTTAAAAGAACTAGAAATTGACCTTCCATATGACCCAGCAATCCCCCTTCTGCGAATATACCCGGGGGAACTCAAATTACTCTACAAAAAGGATACCTGTGACCGCATGTTCATTGCAGCACTATTCACAATAGCAAAAACATGGAACCAACCAAGCTATCCACCAAAACTGGACTGGATTTAAAAAATGTGCATATACACAATGGCATATTATGCAGCCATAAAGAAGGACAAAATTATGGACTTTGCAGCAATTTGAATTGATTTGGAGTCTATCACAGAAATAAAGAACTGAATACCACATCTTCTTATTCTTAAGTGGACCCTGAACACCCATCATCATACAACAAAAAAAGGGATTGTCAGTAATGGGACACTGCCAGGGGAGGGAGGGGAGGCAAACAACATCAATAAGCATGCATGATCTTTAATCCAGGTGAATTGAGGTCAGATGGGAGGCCCAAAACTTCATCTGCACCTAGACCACTTATGTACCCAATCCTGACTTCTAACCCACATCTTTAAAATAAAACAAAAATTAATTTAAAAAATAAAATATGCTTAAAAGTAACCATGAAAAAAAAAGAAAATACTAAAACCCATTGAACACTACACTTTAAATGAGTAAACTTAATGATACATGAATTATATCTCAATAAAACTGTTTATTTTAAGTTAAAAAAGTACATTTCGTCCTCACACACTGATTGGTTCATCTCATATATTCCCCTTTTTTTGTTAGTTTTCTTATTTTTTTACATTTATACAGAACCAGGATTTTGTTAGATAATAGGAAGATGAAGATGTTCTTTTTGAGGCAAAAATGTTTGGAGTAGGGCAAGTTTTATAAAAGGGGCTGTTGTTCTGAGAAGAAGGATTAATATGCATATCAAAATAATGTCGCAATGCACACATAGATGAAATTGCACATAGAATTCAGAGAAAATATTTGCAGCTATCAGTTCTGTTTAATTAATTCATCCAACATTGACTAATGTCGGATGATTTAGTATGTACTTTATGCTAGAAGTTGTACTAAGCATCTGGGATTTCACAATGAAAAAAGTCGAACGGTTTCTTTGACCTTGTGCAATGCAAATTTTAGTGAGAAAATAGGTAGACTCTAGGTTAACAAATACAAAAACCTAATTGTCATAGGTATTACATTTGAAATAAACAAAGTATTGAGAGACAACCTTTTTTTTTTTTTTTTTGAGTTGGAGTCTCACTCTGTCACTCAGACTGGAGTGCAGTGGCCGCTCCCAGCCACCACAGCCTCACCTGCTGGGCTCCAGTGATCCTTCCGCCTCAGCCTTTCAAGTAGCTGGAACTACAGGCGCGCGCTACCACACCCGGCTAATTTTTTTATTTATTATAGAGATGAGGTCTCGCCAAGTTGCCCAGGCGGGTCTCGAACCCCGGGGCTCAGGCAATCCACTCACCTCAGCCTCCCAAGGCGTGGGATTACAGGCTGAGCCACCGAGCCCGGCTCAGAGTGCCCATTTTAAATAATACTGTCAGTGCAGAACTTTCTGAGGAAAACATTCTAGTCAGGGATAAAGAGAGCAGCATCTGAAAAGTCTCTGAGTTGTGAAAGATTGTGACCTGTTCAAACTAACTGTCTCCAGCTAGTGAAGTGTACAGTAGTCCTAGTTAAAGTAAGAGAACAAATCAATTGAAGCAGGAACTCAGAGACCTGAAATCTGAGTTTTATTCTAAATGCAGTGAGAAGCCATTGAACCATTTCAATCTAGGGAGCAAGATGATTTCATTTATATTTTACAATGATTCACTCCTGCTGTTTTGTAGAAAATGACTCAAGAGACAGATGAAAAATCTATTTGGTGACAGATTTCAGTACTGAGAATGAAGAATCTAGGATAACTCAAATTTTAGGGCTTGAGTACTTAGATAGCAAATGCTAAAGTGAAGACTTGTGTATGTACAAAACTGCAACAGGAAGAAATCAAAAGTCCATTATAGTATGTGGTAATAGTGAAGTGACAGAAAGACATACAAATGAAAAAAATCACATAAGCAATATCCTTGTTGAATGCCATCTCCCTCAAAAACTAATGTATCCTATCATAAATTATCTCCATAGCTCTCTGAAGATGGTCCTTTCTAACTACCACTGTTGTTGCTATTCATTGAAAGTATCATATCCAACTGGCTTTTGATATTTAAGTGGGCGCCCCCTGACCAACCAGAGTACCAATTTCTTTACAGCATCATTGCTTTGCTAAATAGAGTGTATTCTAGACTCATCCATGATGAATGAAGTTGACCAGAGGGTTTTCTATCCTTATATTGAATATCCACTTTATAATCCATCATTCTATAAGCTAATTAAACTCATCTTCATTATTACAACATTATTGGCATTTTTGCTTTCTTGAAAATGAGTCATCACTTTAAGCTTATAACAGACATTTTAATAGCATGATAGTGCTGTCTCCCAGGATTTTTGTCAAAGTATTAAATATTGTATCATAGGAGGATTCTCCCATATCAATGAACTCTCTGTTCTTCAATTTTATGTTATTTTCGCTATATCAAATAGACCCTTAACATACCTATTAACAGGATCCTGAGACTCCTTTGTTTTATTTTACCTCTTCTCCCTTTAAAAGACCAGATTCTATTCAGATAGACTATGCTACTCTAACCAGATTGAAGTTTATTATTTGTCTGTTTGCCCAGAATGGAAATAAAGGTGACTCAGGAGGCAGGGGACCTTCATATTTTATAAAGTACCTACATAATCTACAAACAAAGGGAAAAACTATCTTCTGTCAGGGGTAATGTGCCACTTTGCAAACCCAGTTGGTTCATTGGAATCCGCGAATATAGAATTATTAATTGTACCTGACTTACTATCATCAGACAAATATTCAATATTCAATCTCAATTATTTTTAGCAAAGCTATAAATTAAATCTTTACTGAAAGAAGAAGATTTTTAAAGCATAAGATCACAGGCATAGAATTAAAGTAAAAATATAAAGATCTCTTGGATAATTGGATAGTGTGTTTCATTTTAAAAGAAATGAGAAAAAAATAAAATTACTCTATTAAAGATGTTTGTGTTCCAGAATGATAATACTTTATTCATTAGCAGATATTTCTAATTCCTCCCTCAAATGGCTTGTACATAATATGGTTAAGTACTCAAATGAAATAATATAGAAAAATGATACTACATGGGTATATATAAAGAAAGTAGATAAAATAGAAGTGTTTTCCTAATTTGTGACTAATTTGTGACATTATGGTCACATTTAGAAAATTTCTTCGATGCTCTGATTATTTGTTCACTGAACCAAAACAGTAATTAAAAAGAACATAGATGCATAGTGGTTTTTTAGGAATATTGAAAATTGTGTGTGTGTGTGTGTGTGTGTGTGTGTGTGTGTGTGTCAGTATATGTGCATAGTAGGTACTTAAGAAATATATCCTGAATAAATAAATAAATTTTAGCAATTCAATGCAAAATAACAGTTATGTTTACAATAATCATAAATGGCATTTTATTTGTGTCAGACATATTATCAGGAAAATATGTTATCTTGATTACAGTGGAGAAAGAATGTAAAACAAAAAAAGTATTTTACATTGCTATCACAAACTTCCATTTTTAAAAGGTCTAAAGTTCCAAATTATGTAATATATTCTGAAGAAAAAAAATTAGTGGATTCAGACCTTAAGTCACTGAAAATTCAGCTGACAAATTTTGTTGAATTTCATGATTAAAATGTATCTATAAAGAAGTATGCACGGGTAAACGTAGGCTTAAAATATTTATTTCACTCATTTATTAAATTCTGTGCAAATGACTCTTTTCTTTGCCGCAAACTAAGTGTTGCATGTTGGTTTTGTGATACTTTTATTTTTCCGAAACAGTTCTTTGAAAGACAGCATAAATTTAGAATCAGCATATGGAGTACCACACTATACCTCATACACCCATGCATATTATATTATTTGATAAACAACATTTATTTCTTAATTCAAAATGTATTAACTCATGTAGTCATCTACCCACTTCATTCACATACACACACTGATTTGATAAGACTAAGTAGAATAGAAAATCTGCTATAAAATGTGAAGGCTAATCCAAAAGGAGAGCTCTAGAATTTGCTTGAGAAAAGTGGTGTCACCAAAACAGATGTATGGTCAACCAAGGCAATACCTTGAATGCCATAAAGGCTTCCATTTTTACACATAAAGTTCTATAGTTTGAATGTCTGTGACCCAATTTTCATGTTGAAATGTAATCCCCAATGTAACTGTATGAGGAAGTGGGGTCTTTCAAGGTGATTAAGCTATGAGTGCTTGGATTTCGTGAATGAATCAATGCCTTATGAAAAGTGATCAGTTCACCCCTGCCCCCATCTATTTTCCCATGTTAGGACACATGTTCATCCTCTCTGGAGGATGCAGAACACAGTTTCCTTTTGGAAGCAGAGAACAATCCCCACCAGACCCTGGACCTTGCTGTACCTTGATCGTGGACTTTCCACAACCATGAGAAATAAATTTGTATTGTTTATCAATTTCCCAGTTTCAGCTATGTTGCTATGGCACCAAAGGAAACCAAGATATAAAGTAAATATTTTAGATCAATTTATTCAGATATTCCATATGCTCTCTAAATGTCTAGTATATCATTAATTTTAAACAAGAGCAAGCAAATTTTATGCTATATGTCATTTTAATATACCGTTTTTAGATAGTTTTGTACTGTATAGTTTTACCTTTTCCATAACACCATATACTGTTTGGATCATACAGTATGTAAGCTTTCAAAATTACCTCTTAGACTCGGCAAATATGCATTTTAGGTTCCTTCGTGTCTTCTCATAATGATATCTCATTACATTATACAATTGAATGATATTCTATTTTATTTATTCCTCTATTGAATGATACCTGGTTGCATCCAGTTTTTAATAATAATGACTAAGCCGGGCTCGGTGGCTCAGCCTGTAATCCCGCACCTTTGGGAGGCTGAGGTGAGTGGATTGCCTAAGCCCGCAGGTTCGAGACCCGCCTGGGCAGGCGAGACCTCATCTCTACAATAAATAAAAAAAATCAGCCGGGCGTGGTAGCGCGCGCCTGTAATTCCGGCTACTCAGAAGGCTGAGGCGGAAGGATCGCCAGAGCCCAGCGGGTGGAGGCTGCGGTGGCCGGGAGCGGCCATTGCACTCCAGTCTGGGCGACAGAGTGAGACTCCCACTTAGATAAAAAATAAAAATAATAATAATAATGACTAAACTTTCTATAAATATTTTAAGGCAAGTTTTCAATGTCTATATGTTTTTCACTACATTTGCATAAAACAATATTTGGATCATAATGTATGCTTTCTTAAATAAAACATGATTACAATTTTGCAATCTGACTAGCAATAAATGAGTTTCTGTGTTCCACATTTTTACCAACATTTGGGCTAGCAGGTGCTTCTCTATTTTAACCATTCTAATAGATATGTAGTGCTGTCTTATTTTAATTTATAATTTTCTAATAACACATGGTGCTTGAGCATTGTTCATATGTTTCTTTCACATCTATATATGCTTTTCTGTGATGTTTCTGTTTATATATTTTGTACACTTTTTAATTTCATTATTCATTTTCTTATTGTTGAATTTTGAAAAATATTTGTATATTTTGGGGAGAAGTTTATTAGATATTTGCTTTGCAAACACATTATCTTAGTTTGTGTGGCATGTCATTTTATTCTCTCAAACAGTATCTTTCACAGAGCAGGGATCTTCAATTTACCTTTATTATTATGTAATATCCATCTTTACCCCTGACAGCATTTTTTGCTATAAAGTTTATTCTATCTTAAATTAATAAAGCTACCAATGCAATCTTTTGATTAGTGTTGGCATGATATAACTTTCTGCATTCCTTTACTTTCAATCTATGTGAGTCTTTAATATATATGCACATATATGTAGTTTTAAATTTTACTGCTTCTCCTCTCCCCAAAAAATAAAATTTAAAAAATGTATTTTTTATTTTAAAGATGTGAGGTACAAGAATTTGGTATAAAAGTAGTTTACATACAAGTGAATTTTGGGCCTCCCATTGAACCTCACTTTGCCTGGATTAGGATCAGACATTCTTTTTGATATTGTGTCCTCTCCCCCACTGCCAATCTCTTTCTTGTAGTATTATGATAGATATTCTGGGTCCACTTATGAGTGAGAACATGTACTCAGTTATTTCTTTCTTGATAGATCACTGAATATGATAGACTCTAAATCTATCCAAGTTGCTACAAAGTCCATATATTTGTCCTTCATTATGTCTGCATAATATTCCATCGTGTATATGTACCACACTTTTTTAATCCAGTCCACTTTCCAGGGTAGCACAGTTGGTTCCATGCTTTTGCTACTGTGAATAGTGCTGCAATAAACATGTGTGCACACGTATCTTTTTTGTAAAATGATTTCAGTTCATCCGGGTATATTTCCAGAAGGAGGATTGCTGGGTTTTATGGAAGGTCAATTTCTAGTTCTTTTATAACAGTCGTGGTCTGTTCCGTAGATGTCGATCTAGTTTTCACTTGCAACAACAGTGTAGAAACATTCCCCTTTCTCTGCATCCTCCCCAGCATCTGTTGTTTTCTTTTCTTATCTTTTTTTTTTAGTAATGATGGCCATTCTTATTGGGGTTAGGTGGTATCTTTTTTTTTTTTTTTGAGTTGGAGTCTCACTCTGTTGCCCAGGCTGGAGTGCAGTCGCCGCTCCCGGCCACCGCAGCCTCGACCTGCTGGGCTCCGGCGAGCCTTTCGCCTCAGCCTTCCGAGTAGCCGGAATTACAGGATGCGCTACCACGCCCAGCTGATTTTTTGATTTATTGTAGAGATGAGGTCTTGCTGCCCAGGTGGGTCTCGAACCCGCGGACTCAGGCAATCCACTCACCTCAGCCTCCCAAAGGCATGGGATTACAGGCTGAGCCACCGAGCCCGGCTCGGTTAGGTGGTATCTTAAGATGGTTTTGATTTACATTCCTCTGCTGATTAGTGAGGTCGAACATTTTTAAAAATGTGTCTGTTGGCTGATCTTATGTCTTCTTTTGATGTGTCTGTTGATGTCTTTTGTCCACTTTTTTTTTAATGAGTTGGAGTCTCACTCTGTCACCCAGGTTGGAGTACAGTGGCATGTTCATGGCCACTGCAGCCTCGACCTGCTGGGCTTAGGTGAGCCTTCTGCCTCAGCCTCCCAAGTAGCAGGGACTACAGGTGCACATTACCATGCCCAGTTTATTTTTTGATTTATCGTACAGACAAGGTCTCATAAAGTTGACGAGGCTCTTTGAACCCTCGGGCTCAGGCAATTTTCTTGCCTCAAACTCCCAAAGTGCTGGGATTACAGGCTTAGCCACACGCCCAGCTATTTTGTCTACTTTTTAATAGGGCTACTGGTTTTTCTCCATTCAGCGTGTTTGAATTCCTTGTAGATCCTGGATGTTAGGCCTTTGTTAGATATATAGATATATTTAAAGTGAATTTATCATAAACAACACATAGTTACATCTTATTTTTTTTATTCACTCCAACAGTCTCTTTCACTTACATATTTAGTCCACAAACATTTGGTGTGATTAACTATATAGTTAAATTTATTTCTACCACGATTGTAGATGTTTTCTATTTATTACCCTATTATTGTAATATTTTTGTTCTTTTACTCTTTTATTCCCTTCTCTGGTTTTAATTGAGCATTTACTGTGATCCCATTTTTATATTAGGATATTAATTATAGTTCTACTAATCAATTAATTACTTTAGTGATTGTCCTTGAACTGAAAATATATATTATTGCTAATTTAGTCTACTTTCAAATAGCATTATAATGTTTCATGAGTAGCACAATTACCTTAAAAACAATGAAACAATGTATCCTCAATTTGTTCCTCTAATCCTTTATAATGTTGATGACAATCATTCCACTAATTTATAAATTATCATCTCTCAGAACATTGTTGTTGTCTTTAATTTGAACATACTGTTATCAGTTAGATAAATTAAAATAAATAACGGATTTATTATATTTTAATTTATTTCTTTTTGATCATATTATTTTTCTTCTTTCTGGGGAAAAAACGTTTTAATATGTCTTTTAAGATATATCTACTGGCAACCCATTTCCTCAATTTTAGGTTGTCTGAGAAAGACTATTTCTGCTTCACTTGCAGAATATTTTTATTTTATACAGAATGCTAGGTCATCATTGTTGGTTTTTTTCTCCTTTCTAATGGTTTATATATTTCATTCCACTAGCATGCAAGGTTTCTGAAGAGAACGTTCATATAATTTTTATTCTATTTCCTTTATACATAAGATGAACCTCTTTACTTCATGATATTTTTCAAAATTTTCTCTATATCTTTGATTATCTGAAACTTGAATATAATATTCAGTTTTCTCACATATTTCTTGAAAGAGCAAGAATGATGTCTTCCAAGTTTTTATCATCAGACCAAAAACAAGTCATTCTGTCATGATTTTTGCTATAATCATATTATACATGCATGGAATACAATTATGTGTGAGATAATGATTATATAATTAGTATGCTATATTTGGGTCTGGTTTTGTTTATAAGTGATATTATTTATGTAGGACGCATTCTTCTGTAATTTGCTTTTATTTTTTCAACTTTTTTATTTTTCATGTCTGCAGTGGTAGTTTATTCATCTTCCTCACAAGATAATGCCAACCTATTTTTTTCCAAGGGATAGTAACAATTTACACTCTAGTTGCAGTTTGCAAGAATCAGTATGATAATCTCTTGATGTAAAAAAATTTGCATTTCCTGTGTTTTCCTTTTTCACATACACATATGAAATTGAACATACTTCCTCTTGGGTAAATATTATTTTTTAATCTACATTTAAATTGGGTTGTTTATTTATTTTTCTGTTGATATGTAATACTTTCCATATTCTGGAGGCTAAACTTTTTTTATGGTCACTGTAAATATAGAAATATATAATGTTTATGTTTTGTTTTGTCTGATTTGTGGGTCAGAAATCTCTTATTAACATATGCCACTTTTTATGGAGGACTTATTCTCCCATTTTCTTGGGTATATCAATCCACAATATTGAAGTTATTTTTTTAGCTTTTTAAAAAATATCAAAAACTTCAAAATTTGCACTTGTTTAGCTCATCCTCTCCTCCTGAGAGTTGTTGTATGCCTTCTCAAGAGTTTTACATAGAATTCAATTGTGTTGTATATGTTTTGCTTATCTGGATATTTGGAAGTGACTAAGGGCTTTGGAAATATGTCTTTATACATCAGGAACATATAATATTATAGCATATGTTTTTATTCATTTACTTAACAGCTAGTGTTGGTTAATAGTATTATTTTTAAATATTCTAAATAACAATCTAGACTAGACCTGAGTATATTGCATCCATTAATGGTACATTTTCCCGTTGCAGATAACTTTCAATACAGTTTTTGTCGTGCTTGACTCTGATCACATTTCCCTTTGCTGCAGCTGAAGTATTTCTGACTCACAATGATCTTGGATAGCATATTTGTAGATATGATTTATTTTTTTACTGCAGTCATTGTGTTTGAGTTTATGACTTCTAATTCTTTTGGTAGGTATTAGTCTTGTTCTAGACAGGGGAAAGTTAAAAGTATCAGAAAAAGATATCCTTTCACTTCCTAAGTGACAATTTTCTGCTACTCTCAAATCCCATCCCCAATTCTATGGCCCCATTTTTTATCTTTCTCCAGGATGGATTTCAGACTGAAATGTTATTATATTTCCCTTTAGCTCAGGATACAACAATGACTCCAAGAACTTCTATGTGAAGTAAATCAGTTAAAAAAAATTGATATTTATTTTATTGAGTATAGTTTAATACTGCCTCTGATAAGAATGCCCTCATCAGTCCTACAAGTTCACATAGAAACACCCATGTAGTCTATCAGAGTTGGCCATTACCAATATCTTTTTTTTTTTTTTTTTTTTTGAGTGGGAGTCTCACTGTGGCCCAGACTGGAGCGCAGTGGCCGCTCCCGGCCACCGCAGCCTCGACCTGCTGGGCTCCGGCGATCCTTCTGCCTCAGCCTTCCAAGTAGCCAGAATTACAGGCATGCGCTACCATGCCCGGCTGATTTTTTTTTTTGATTTATTGTGGAAATGAGGTCTCGCTGCCCAGGCGGGTCTCAAACCCGCGGGCTCAGGCAATCCACTCACCCCAGCCTCCCAAATGCGCGGTATTACAGGCTGAGCCACCAAGCCCAGCTCATTACCAATATCTTGACCTTAACTGAAGCATTTCACTGTAAGGCATTGCTATCAAGTATTTTTTTTTAAAGTGAATCACTTACTGAATAAGAAAATAGAAATACCCTGGAAAAGTTTTTAATAATGGTTGCTTCCATGGCATTTGAACTCTCATTCTGCTGGCTATGTCATAATAAGAGAATTCTTTTTCTTCTTAAGTTATGAAACAATTTTTAAAGCTTTATTTCTAATAAATATAATTAGAGAATATGCATTAGATTCATAGTTAAGGGAAGTTTCTTCTTAAGACAACCTTGCTCCAGCATTCAACTTATCAAGTCACTATAAAAATGAAGTCCCACAGATCTATATAATATGGATAGATTACCTAACATAGGTACCAGAGCAATGTGAAGTCTGAGATACAGTATTTCAAACCAAGAAAAAGAGAGGCTGATCTATTCATTTTTATACTGTCTTCCAAAATATCTAATTAAATATATCAATAAAAGAGGGGAAATTGCAGTAGGTCTTCCCATCATTTTTGTTTTAGTCTGTGGGATGTACAGGAATTTTACATTGCTTATGGATATTTGAGGTGATATCCTCTGACAATGTAGTGTCTGACAGCCATTAGTATCAGTTCAGCAATTACTCTGTAAAGGTTCATCTTCCTGCATCAAGATAGCATATGTACTTGAAGTCTCTAAAATATGCAATAGTAATGAATCTACAGCCTCCAGAAAAATTTGCAAAGAAACTGGTATTATGCTTCCAATATTATTTAGAAGGAAATTTTGAGATTCTGCATGATTCGCTTTTTTTGTGCTGGTGACTTTCAGAGACCAATTAAAATACTTCCTCTTTTTGAATATTCCAGAAAAAATTTAAGTACCACTAAATAATTTACATAGTCTAATATGACATTTTAATATAGTTAAAGGTTTCTTATATGAAAACTATTATCCTCAGATATGCTTCTAGTAAAGTAGTAAGACTACCTTGAGTTAATTACAATCCTGTTTCCGATGAATGCTTAATGGAATGTGGAAATTGCCATGACATAGTGCTACATTTCTTAAATGCCTATTTTGTCAATACTAAGCCAACAAACACATAAAAACAGACACAGGCATGCTCACTGAAACATTTTTAAGGAAAAGGATATACACTTACCTGTTAAAAATTATTCTTCTGCATGGTGAAATATGGGTGAATTTTAGTTTTGTGTCATGTCTTTCTAGGCTCTTCAATTTACTCAGTGTGTTCATGTGTTTAACTTAGGGATTTGTTTTTTAAATATATATTTCTTATTTTAAGAATGTCAGGTACAATTCAGGATTAGGTATACAATTGGTCATTGCACAGGCAAAGTTTGGGCATCCCTTTGTTCCCCACGTTGTCTGGTTTGAGATCAGATTCCCCTATTGATGATATGCGCCCCCATCACTCCCCTGGCAGCATCCTGCTACTGCCAATCCCGTTCTTATTTTATTATGATAAATATTCAGTGTCTGCTTATGAGTGAGAACATGTGGTACTCAGTTCTAAACATATGGACTTTGCAGGAACTTGGATAAATTTTAGAATCTATAACCTAGGGATTTTGAGGGGATTCTCTGTATAATTAGTGTGTCTCCAAAAGACAGTCACTATACTTTTTGTTTCAAGTGTTAAAGTTACCTTTGCATGTAAGCAATCATAAAATAAAATTTTGATTATTCTAGATACAGTTTTAATTTGTTCCAATCTTTCTGATTCAAGTGAAAATAACATATCCTTTTAAAATTTGGAATAAAGGCATCCAGTATAGCCAGAATTTAGCTGCAATGTTTTCATTTATTAATTTAACTACAGCAATTCACTTGTCACAAGGGAATTACCAAAGCAATGTGGGGAGAGTTTAACAGTGCCAATCTGGAGTGCAAAAGATCCAGACCAGAATCCTGGAAAATCCACATTTTAGTTATGCAGCTTTGGACAAATGACTTGATCTCACATAGTGTTTTGGTGAATATTAACTAAGTCAATGCACTCAGACCAAGTTCTAAGTCTTATTATTTTCCCATTAAAGAAAAGTAAGGTTAACTGAAAAATACTAGAGACTTTCTCTGATAATGCTGGTGTTCATCATGAAACATTTTCTCGTGTAAGTAAAGAAACAATTGTTTCTCAAATAAATGCACCATTTACAATATTATTTTAAGATAGTTTGTTATGTTATGACATACTAAACATTGATTTCTCCATTTTTGTGACTTTACAATGAGTATTTAAAGAGAAGGTTGTTTAATTATATTATTTAAAACTGACAGTTTTAAAGATGCTTTCACAAGATCTTCATTTTTCTATCACCTCATTTTGCAAACTATTTTGTTTACTTGTATCAAGAAATTATTTAATATAAATATTATCTACAAAATTTGGATTTGCAAAATTTTTAATGCTATTGTAAATATTTAGTTATTTTTAAACATGTTTTATGTATATACCTTGATAGATCCAAATGTATAATTAAACTTGTGAAATTGTACATCTGAATGGTAGAGAATTAATATATTTTATATGTTCTATTTGGAAATAATATACAATATATATACAAAATATACAATATTTTGAGGAACCAGGGATAAGAAAATGGCCATGGTTTAAAATATTAGATTCTAGTTAAAAGTTTTATCCCAATGTATTTTAAAAAATTATTCAGGCTAAATTTTCCATTTGGTTGTCATAGCAACATATTCATTTTGACTAATGTGGGTAATTGGAGAAAGAAAAAATATCTAACTTTTAGACAAGGTGTTCCTCTATGATATGTAACAAACACTTTATACTGTTTTAATCAGTTTCAAGTTAAATTATTTGTTATTTGCATTATAGCTGCCTAAGACATATAAAAGCAGAATTAACATCAAATCATCAAAATGATTGGCTTAGTTTTACATATCTGAAAATATAATTATTTTACCTACATTGAAATTGTTAAGTACTTTCAGAAAGAAGTTTTTTCCATTAGTTAAACTTATATTAGTTAAAACCACTCTACAAACATGAAAGGAAAAAATAAATTTGGACATTCATGCAGTTTTAGTTTAGAAGGGAAAGCCAATAGAGTATGAATGTAAGTGAAACTATTTTAAAAGATACATTTTTAAACATCTTATTTTTACCACAGTTGTATATTAATTTAGAACATTATTCTTACTATGTAGCATCTCTATATATGTGTTAAGTATTCAAAAATTTATTCAATGTAAATTTACTCTCTTTGAGTCATTGTCACACAACTGATTTTGATAATTTGCTTTACTTTAAAAAAAATTCCCACAAAAATAACTAAAATGAGTTTCTGTCTGACTTTATATTTTTAACTTAAATTTTTTTATTTTAAAGATGTGGGGTACAATTCAGGGTTAGGTATACAAATGTTCATTATGCAGGTACCCTTGTTGATAAAGTGTGCCCCTACAACTTATTTTTTGTTTTTGAATTGACTGCATTGATTCAAAGGTTTATTGTCACATACAGCTGATATCTTTTTTGTTTTTTTTTTTTTTAGAAGAAAGGCATAGGACTATCTTCATTTAAATGATTTCCAGATCATGCCCTATTACTTACAGGAGTGAGTGATGGCTGCTAAATTATGAAGTATGTACTTCTTAATTGTTTTTATATTTTCCTGACTCCAGAGGCCACTTTGAATGAAACCATTACATAAGGTGTTGTGGTACAAATGACCAAGGAAAATGAGTAAAAGGAAAAAAAAAATGTTGGCAGTTTCAGATTGAACCTCAAATAACGAACACATGTTTATCATTCTGCACTGTGGGGAATTCAGATTTCTAAACATGTTCAGAAGAGGTTTTATTCTGGAACTAGATTCCTGCTCATTAACATCTAATAATGAATGTTAATATATAAAGAAAAATAATTTACACCTTACAATGGAAGTTGTACAAGTTTGAAACATTTGCTATAATTTAACCATCATTTTCAACATGTTAATGACTCAAGTATTTATCAAGAGGTGGTGAAACTTGGGGTTTGATTTCACCACCTAAAGTTTGCTTGTCTACCAGGAAGAATTCACAGGAGATTACAAGTTAGGGGGACCCCCGAGATAACAGAATTATTTTTTGGAGGGTGGGTCCCTTGTAGTACAGGATTCTCCCACTAGGTAAGAGGAACCCATCAGCATCAATTTACCAGCTAGCATTGTTGGGAGAAGCTGCTTTCATCTTCAATGAATTTTTTTTTTAGATTGTTTTAACACGTTTGCCCATTTCATGATTGGTGATTTACCAGCATACCTGCCAACAATGCACTGAGTGTTCAGCAGTTTTTGATAAAAAACAGCATGACATTCATGCCCCACATTCCTTATTCACCTAATCTCTCCTCAAGTGACTTTGGTGGTGGTTGTTTCCTTGAATGAAAAAAGTTCTCAAAGGGAAACATTTTGCCAATGTGGAGGAGATGAAATAAAATAAAACCAAAAAATAACAACAATAAAATGTCCCAAATACTGAAAGACATCAAATTGATAAGTTTTAAAACTGTTTTGAGCAGTGGGAAAAGCATCTGGATAGATGTATTGCATCAAACACAGAGTATTTGAAGGTGACTGATGCTTTAAAATTTAAGAATAAATACACTATTTTAATGAATAATTTGTGTTTATTTTTGTCCCCCCCCCCGTACATGCTGGGAAAGGAGATTTTAACCAAAGTCTGTCTGATCCCAAAGCATAGAATATTTCATTATTCCACACATGTTTTACAGCAAAAGTATACGATGTTAGGTGGTTTTGCCCACCTCCTCATTGAATGATCTACCACAGGGGAAAAGAACTGAGTACCACATATTCTCACTCATAAGCAGACCCTGAACAATTATCATAATACTATAAGAAAGGGATTGGCAATGGTGGGAAATTATGGGGGGGGGGGGACATATCATCAATAAGGTTACCTGATCACAAACCAGTCGAAGTAGGAACCAAAGTGAAGCTTGAACTCTACTTGTACAATGACCATTTGTATACCTAATCCTGAACTGCACTCCATATCTTAAAAATAAAAATAAAATCGATCTCCTTAGGTAAAAAAAAAGAATGCTGGTCAAACAACATTAAAAATCTGCTTTGCAGTATCCGCAACCTGTTTTTGAATATCCCACAAAACTCCATACAACTAGTACTTTATCATTAGCATCTTATTGAAATTTGATGACTGGGTGTGATGGCTGAGCCTGTAATCCCAACACTTTGGGAGGTCAAGGCAAGAGCACTTTGCCTGAGCAAGGAGGTTTGAGACCAACCTGGGCAACTTGGTAAGACCTTGTCTCTATAATAAATCACAAAAACTAGCTGGGTGTGGTGGCATGTGTCTGTAGTTATAGCTTCTTGGGAGGTTGAGGTGGAAAGATCACCTAAGTCCAGCAGGTAAAGCATGCATGCCACTGCACTCCAGCCTGGGTGACATGAGTGAGACAACTAAAAAAAAAAAAAAAATGATATTTTCTAAAATTACATTAATTTTTTTACATTTGATATTGCTTACCTCCATATGGGTGGGAGGCATTCATCTATTAGTAGCTACACTTCTGTAAATAATATTGCATTTCTTAGATTGTTAATTTTATCCTTGAAACATATTCTATAGGTTTGTAGTTTCTAATTTGCTTAGAATATACCAGTGTAGGCCTGTAAGAGCATGTGGCACCTCCATATTGTCACATAGCCTAAATTATTATTTTCTTACAATTTTATCCCAAATTTTAATGATTATTCTTCTGGTTTTAATTCTCAAATTCAGAGGCACATTAGAAACAGCCTCATGGACAACTTTACCTAGGAATAATGCCAGCAATTCAAATTTAAATTTTCTAAACAAAGATTATTTTTATTTCTCCTAACAAGTTCTTCCATTTTTTTCTGTTTTTAATAATTTTAGCTTTATTGAATGTTAGGAGAAACACCAAAGTTAATTCTACATATTGATATTTGACTGGTATTTAATTTTTATGAGTCTATCCCTATACACACTCTTCTTTTGTATCAAGCTGTGATCACTGTTTTTCATGATCTCATTCAGATTTTAGAATACCACAGTACTAATTTGAGCTAATTTCACCAGAATAGTAGTGCTTTTTTACACAAGTAATAAGGGCCACATTACTCACACTAGGTAACAGCACTTTACATGCTAGTAATTTTGAGTTTTAATGCTCTCTGCACAAATCAGATTACATACCCTTTCCATATTGTAGCATTTTTTACACTCTATACTGTCAAACCTAATTTTTTTCCAAAATTTACTTGACATTATTCTGTTATAGTCAACATGTGAGAAAGGAGTCACCAACATGCAGAGAGTGAGATTTGAATCCTTTATTAGCCAGTGATTGAGAACAGACTAGTTCCATAAAGAACTCTTGACCCTGAACAGAGTGAGCAGAAGGTTTATAAAGGCAAAAACACAAAAACTGTACAGTTATGATTACATTTTTGTCAGAACATTTGGTTGCAAAAGGGTACAGATAGCTAGGGAATTTTCAATTAGGGAGTTTCCAAGCATTGAGGGGAGCAAGAATGTGGACTTGTGATTATGGGAAGGTTAAGCAGGGGGGTCATCTCTGTGTTTGAACAGTTATAATGGAGAATCTGCTAAAAAACGGTGCTACATTAAGCAAGCTATTGCAGGTTATTATAGGTTTTTTATGCTATTACATTCCCCCCGTTTATTTCTTTATGAGTCAATGCCTTGACTCATCAGTCATAGGTATGCTTTTATAGTAGGGTCTTATATGCATGAGTTTTACAGAACTGATCCATTGTTTGACAAAACGAATAGACCAATTTATTATGCAGGGCCCTATGAGCAAATAAAGGGGGAGAAGTATGAGGGGTCTAACTAGACCAATAAAAAGAGTTGTTAGTCATGGGTTTCAATCAAATAAGGATTGGAACCAGGATTTATTATTTTTCCTTTTTTTTTTTTATTTGTCCAAATTTCTCAGACCCTTGGAGGGTGTCTTTATTAACCCCTGATTTGTTGGAATAACAAAGCCAACACAGAGCCCTTCTTTGGTGCTGGCCCCTTCTCTGAAGATAAAAGAAAAAAGACAGGTTTACTTTCTACAGACAGGAAGCGGGTCTACACTATAGATGAGTGTGGACCCATAGACCCCTCAAGCCCTGGCTTAAATCCTGTCCCCTGGGGATGTTGCAATCTGGTAGACATGACTGTCATGATTTCTTCGTTGGCCACTTGTGGATGTCTTGGAGACCCTGAGGGGGGTACTGGTCACCATGCGCTGAGTATACAATGGGTTGATACTGGTCATGTTTGAGAAGTTTGGATTTCTAAAAAAGACAAATTACAATAAGCCAGTACTGGTCATGCTTCAGGAGTCTGTTTCTGAAAAGACAAAGTTGGCAAGGTAAATTTTTACCTAGAGCATGTATTTCTCCTGCACATAACCTCTACTTTTTCGTCATTGTGTTAGGGTTTGGGAACAAGATAAAAAATAGCTTCTCATTCTTTTTTTTTTTTTGAGTTGGAGTTTCATCCTGTCACCCAGACTGGAGTGCAGTGGCTGCTCCCAGTCACCACAGCCTTGACCTGCTGGGCTCTGGCAATCCTTCCACCTCAGCCTTCTGAGTAGCCAGAATTAGAGGTTCGCGCTACCATGCCTGGCTAATTTTTTTTTGATTTATTGTAGAGATGAGGTCTTGCCTGCCCAGGTGGGTCTCGAACCCGCAGGCTCAGGCAATCAACTCACCTCAGCCTCCCAAAGGCATCGAGTTACAGGCTGAGCCACCGAGCCTGGCTGCTTCCCACTCTTGATTTGTCCTTTTACTCCCTACTCCTTCCCTTGGAAATATTCTTATGATTCATGGAAATGTGGCAATGATCAATTTTCTGAGACTGCTTTCTGCTCAGGTGGGCTGTAGAGATGGTCCCCACCTATCTATTTCCAAGGGCATGAATAGGAAACAGTGATATCTTAATTGAATACTATTTGGATTTAATAAAGCATTGAGTGAGAGCACAGTCAAAAATTATTAAGCAAACAATGATGAAAAAGGCTATTGCCCCAGAAACAATGCTGGAAAAGTGAAAGTAGTTCTATAAATTATATGTATGATTATATAAAATCTCTAATTTATTAACATAAGTTGAAATATTTTCTTGTAAATTATTCTTAGTTGTACTTTAACAAGGAAATACAGCCACTTTGACAAAGTCTGAAGAAAAGAAGAATGAAAACATTAGAGACATGTAGTTAGGTTTTAGAGTGCCATATAAAAGACCAAGCATATTAGAGCATGGGAAACAATGTGTAGGTTTTATAAAACCATCACCAGCTATTTTACTATTCTTTATTGAGTTAACCTGACATTTAAATCTGCACTGTCAGAATCTGCAGCAAGTTCTTCCCTGTCTTCTAATCTCAGTGATGTCATCTTTGGCTAGCAATAAACTTTTTAAAAGCTGAAGGCAGAAAGCATTGAGATCCATGTTCCCTTTAAACTACTGTGTCCAAGGACAGTTGCTGTGAATGAGATTTTTCTACCACTTGGGAAGGGAGAGATTTAAGCCAAGTAAATTTATAAAGTATAATTATTTCCTACATTGAGGAAAATAGGAGTTGTATCAGGATGCTTGGCATGATAAAGATTAAAATGCTTACTCTACCTTAGAGAGATTGAATTGAGAAGGCCAACAGTGTCACAGTTACTCTGAAAGTTTCTTATTTAGCCAGAGATTAAAAACCTTGTGGGCTACTTTGTATAGCTGAGAAATATTCATTCTTGCAAAACTCTCAGGCTTTTGCAACTTTTTTCAGATGTCCAGAGTCACTTGAGCCACAAATGCCAAATTGATAGCTCAAGAATTCTTAGGAGCAGAGGAATCAAACGGGGTATAGATACAGAAAACCTCCTGTAGGCATTCAAGAAAGGCCCCCCAGAGATTCCTCAAGACCCTGGAGAATCTCGATAGTTTTAGAAATATTGATAGGTTTCCAGGCCGCTCCCCTCAAACCAGCTAATAGAGTCTGATGATACGTATCTAATGCCCTGGACTCTGCTGAAGTATTAGCGTCCCAATCAGGGTGAGAAGAGGGAAAAACTTCATCTAACATTTCCTGGCTTTCTTCCTGTATACCCACAGTTGAGGCTAGAATCGATTATTTTAACCTCAGCTCTGATGCATTCTCACTCCTCAGAGGTAAATAGGGTTCAAAGGAGCTGCTGGTAATCATCCCAGGTGGGGCGATGAGTGCACATGATTGATTTCATTAGTGAAACCTTGCTATTTTGTAACAAAGACAGTGGGGGAGGACTAATTGAATTTTGTTTCTTTCTTCCCTCCTTTGTTGCTTAAAAAAAGAAAAATTTTTCAAATAAGACTTATGCTTTCAACATGCATAGCCAGGACTGAAAGGTTGGCACCTATGTTAAATTAAAAATTAATTGGAGTTTCAGTGCCCTAATATTTACCTGGGGGGCTGTTGGAATGATGGTGAGCCAGTGCCAGGCAGTTTAGCAGATTTCCAGGCCTCCATAAGTGGCCACCATTTGTGAGTCAAACGTTCACTCCTCTCTTCAGAAGAGAGTGCACCTGCTTTCCAATGGCTTTCTGGCCTGCACAGTGTACAAGGTCCAGGAGATTAAGGGCTTTTGGGGGCAACTATGCTTTCAATGCCCACACAGACTGTATCTATAAGCAATGGACACTATCCCCTTACCAGGTTTGTTTTTACTAGGTCTTTGATGGGCACTTAGAGTTTTGGTCACTAACTGCGACTGCCAATTTGAGTGTCCTTTTGGCCCTCTGGTTCTGCTGCCCTTGATGTTGGCACTGTTTCTTTTTTTAATGTTTTGGTTAAAAAAAAATTTTAAAAATTTTTTAATAGGTTATATGTATAAAATTTTTAACTATTTATCTGTTTGTAACAGTCTGATGTAAAACCTTTTAGAGTGAACAGACCACACGGATGTGTAATGATCTGTTCCTACTTATTTATAATTATGAATAGGCAAAGTTGTTAAAAACCCTTATAAATTACTGTTCCCATTCTCATTGTGCTCACACAGAGTACCCAGTATTTTATTCATCAGGCAGAATAAGTACTAGGCTTTGTAAAAGTGACTTAACCAGGTGGAAATGGTCAGTTCCCAAACCTTGTCATGTCATGCAGGGTGTTTATCATTTAAAGCTTTACCTGTCTCATAAGAGGGTGCTAGTTAGGCTCAACAGGTAATTTAATATTTTGTGTATAAAACACAACTTTAGTGAGCCTGATATAATAAAGAGTGGTATTACTTAGCACTAATGTGTTAACACATGGTAAAGTTGAAAGTAAAATTTTATTACTTACATGTTTGGTTGGAAAAACAGATTACAATTGACCTTTTTGTAGTTAATTAACAGGATTAATTTACATGATCCCTTTACTTTTGTTTGGGAAGAAGGTTGATATAGTCCCAGTTTAGATATAACTTGAGAGAGATTTATTATATAAAAAAGCAAACAAACAAACAAGAACCTCAATAATTTTTTTTCACAGCTACCCCCTTAAGGGGAGACCTGTTAAGTTATGTGGAAACCTGAATGGGCTTCCCAAGTACACGTGGGGGTTATGACTTGCTGCAGCAAGTAGGGCTGCTGCCAGGCGGCTGTCAAACATTGGGGGGAAGGAGGTCAAGAAGACTGAGACTGGGGTCAGGTGCCATGGATGACAAATAAGGGATGACTCACTGAAGACTCAGAAAGGCATACCATGCAGCTGTTGGAGTTGCAAGGTTCTTTATGGAGTCACTTTGCCAACCAGAAAAGAAAAGAGCCAAGAATCTAAGCACTTCACCTCCCACCCATACGGGTGCTGACAGTTCGAACTTTCCTTCGGGGACCTTCTTGCCTCCCTAGGGAGTAGCCCTAGGCAAAGATCATCAGTTGTCCTCTGAGATCCAGCAGAAAACTTTTTCATTATACAATCTAGGGGACTGAAGGGTCGAGAATTCTGAGACCCTATGTTGCCAAAAAGCAATAAAGGCAAATCAAAACTGAAATCAGAATACCAGTAAAGGCAAATCAAAACTGAAATCAGAAACTGAACCAGGACTTTATTCAGCCAACAACTTGACTTAATAAATAATATCCAAGGAATGGCCTTGTCAGGCTGTGACTCCCATAAACAGAATTATGGCCACAAACAGAACAGATTCTTACCTCCTAGGAGAATGCAGACAGACTCAGGTATTTTTAAGGTGATGGGAAGCCAGTGGCCATTCCATTTCCCTCCAGGCTGGGTGAGAGGATATAGGGCCCTGGAACATCTCAGGGGGGTGCCTCCCCCATAACTTTTCCACCAAGCCGGGGATAGCTGGGGCGGGCTGCCTCCCGAGGTTGGTGAATCTCACTGGGGTCTCCAAATGTTATAACTGAAGTACAAGAAAGGAGTTACCAACATGCAGAGGGTCAGATTTGAGTCCTTTATTAGCTGGCAGTGGAAAGCAGACTAGTGCCATATAGAACTCTTGACCCCAGAGTGAGCAGGGAGTTTATAAAGGTAAAATCCACAAAAGTTTTACAGTTATGATTACATTGTTGGCAGAACATTTGGTTGCAAAAAGGTACAGATAGCTACGGAATTTGCAATTAAGGAGTTTCCAAGCACCAAAGGGAACAAGAATGTGAACTTGTAATTACAGGAAGGTTACAACTTGTGATTATGGGAAGGTTTCACAAGGGGATCATCTCTGTGTATGAATAGCAAAAATGGAGAATCTGTTACAAAATGGAGTTACTTATGTTACGCAAGCTATTATAGGTTATCATGGGTTTTTTTATGCTATCACAATTCACCTTTGAATTGTGAATTATGTGGAATCTAGATTACTTTCACGCAGTTGTTGTTTTAAACTGTCCCACAGTTACTAGCTTCTGTGGTTTTGTTCACTCATTTGACCTCCCTTTTATTATTTATCATTTTACCTGTTACAAAGAAATTTTATATACCCTTAACTTTCTTTCTCAAGTGATTTACTTTTTCTTAAAAATGATTTTCTTTAAAGCAATTTCTCCTTTCTCTGAAACAATCATGGGGTCTAAATATATAGAATACCTTTCTGTATTATATCATTATTAACATCATCTCCATTAATTATATCACCTTTATAGTCATTCATGACTTGGACAGCTACCAGTGCTACTTCCAACAGAGAGTCCTATAACTTATACAAGGCCTTGAATATTTGGTACAAGATTTTTTTTTTTTTTGAGTTGTAGTCTCACTGTCACCCAGACTGGAGTGCAGTGGCCGCTCGTGGCCATTGCAACCTCGACCTGCTGGGCTCTGGTGATCTTTCCGCCTCAGCCTTCCAAGTAGCCAGAACTACAGGCGCACGCTACCACACCCAGCTAATTTTTTTGATTTATTGTAGAGATGAGGTCTCGCCTGCCCAGGCAGGTCTCGAACCCGCAGGCTCAGGCAATCCACTCACCTCAACCTCCCAAAGGCGCAGGATTACAGGCTGAGCCACCAAGCCTGGTTGGTACAAGATTTTTTGAAACAATTAAGCATCCACTTACTGAACCATTCATTTTTGTAAGATGATAGTATCTTTTATATATTCTCACTATAAGTTAGTTTTAACATTTTTCGGGTCAAATTTATTGTTTTAAAATATTACATAGTGACTCAGTCTATAATCCCGTGCTTTGGGAGGCTGAGGTGAGTGGATTGCCTGAGTTTGAGACCCACCTGGGCAACTTGGCAAGACCTCATCTCTACAATAAATCAAAAATTAGCCAGGTGTGGTAGCGCGTGCCTGTAGTTACAGCTACTTGGAAGGCTGAGGCAGAAGGATCGCTGGAGCCCAGCAGATCAAAGTTGCGGTGGTCAGGAGCAGCCACTGCACTCCAGTCTGGGTGACAGAGTGAGACTCCAACTCAAAAAATATATATATATATATACATATATATATATAAATCAGAAATCTTCTGTCTCCAACTATTTCCGGTCTTTGTTTTTTGGTCCCTCCATCTCTCACCTGACCATCAACTTTGCTGTAATCAGATTGCATTATCTGGCTCTGCATTCTAATGTACACTGTGTGCTAACTCCCCACAGACTTCCAGAAACTTTTGACAACATATTAAAATGATAAAACAGACTTATTTTTGTTTACAGCATAAAATTTACTTGATAGGATGTTTTATTATAGAAATAAAGGTGAACATGTATCCAGAAAACATTACATTAAATAAATGCAGGCAGATTTGATAAAGTATTTGGCAGTTACTTGCAAGGAAACTTCACTGTGATGTAGAGAAAGTGTTTTTGGAGGTAACGACCTTGCTGAAGTCTTCCTTTTTTGATATCTGCTCATTACCCTATGTTATATCCCCAGTGTTATCAGACCAGCACTGATTTATTACTCATCCAAAAAGGATACAATTAACATTGACAGCTTAAAATATACTTTCTCCTATTTTCCACAATACATTTTGCAAACACGCATTACTCTTTTTATGCTAATAGCCTTTGAAATTCAAAATGGTAATATCTCATTTTAATGATATTTTAAATGCCAAAATAATAAACACACAATATAAATACAGAAATTACTGCTGGAACCCTAAGACAATGAATTGTTGTAGAATAATTTCTAAAACTCATATAATAGATATAATACCATATGCAGACAAAACAACAACATATGCAATATTTTCTTGTAAAAGGGAGAGGATATGTACATACATGTAAAAAAAGTTTCAAGGGATAAATCCAAGGTTACTAATCAAAAAGAAGGCCAAAAATTTAGTGTTAAAATTAAGGCTTTAGATGGCAAAAGAGGGAGATGAGGTAGAGAGTAATATATAATTTGTAATCATAACGCCATATCACATAAAAACAGTGTATGAAAGATAAAATTATTGTGTAGAAGTTAATAATTTGAATTCTATATAGTCACTTTATAACTGATTTGGTAACCACTAATTATTTTCTTTTTCAGTGCAAAAGGAGAGAAAAACACCCACATTGCCTCTTCATAGAAATATTGTACACTTCCAACTCAAAAAATCGGAAAATATTTTTAGGCTATATAAATGTGAGATATTATTTTTCAGCAATCAGATAATCAGATTAGATAGATAGATAGATAGATAGATATAAACGTCACCATGAGAATCCTGTAGCAATTTGAAGAACTAAACTTCAAGTACAGCTATCTATAAAACTTCTATAACTTATATTCTTTCAAGTAGTCTGAAGTAATTTTAGGTATAGCATTTTGTTTTCCTAATGATTTGCATTAATTCAAAAACATATGAAATAATATTTGTCTTATTGCTACAATTTTGTCATCCAAAAAATTGCTTCTAATGATGCAAAATCTAATTTAGACCCAGCAAATCAATGAAGTCTAATAATTCTGCATTTATAGTGAATACACCATAATCTTTTTCTGTGTCATTTAAAGTGCAAACTGGATAAGTAAAATTTTGATTAATATAAAATAAATTTTCTGTTTCTGTTTATAGTGGGAAAATTGGTAATAGACTAGATCTGCCACAAACAAATGAAAAATTGGTTCCATAGTAAGAACTTTCAAAATTTTTTCTACTAGTAATTTAACAATGCCATATCGTTAACTACAGTTATCCTACTGGGCAATAGAACACTAGATCTCATTCCTCTTATCTACCTGCAATTTGGTATCCATTGGTCAATCCTGATAGTCACTCACTATTCTACTCTCTAATTGTTTGAGATCAGTTTTTTAAATTGCAAATAAGTACAGTTATGTAGTATTTGACTTTTTGAGCTTGATTTATATCACTTTGCATAATGTCCTCTGGATTCATCCAAATTGCTAAAATAATATTTTACTCTTTTTTATGGTTGAGTAGTATTATTTTATATACATTCCTTTATATGTGTGCATATATATATTCATATATATAACATTTTACTTATCCATTTATCCATTGGTGGACACTGAAGTTAATTCCATAGCTTATCTATTATAAATATTGCTGTAATAAACATGGAAGATCATATTATTTCTTTGACACATGATTTTATTTTCTTTGGATAGACAGTAATGAAATTACAGAATCAGTATAGTTTTCTAATTTTAATTTTCTGAAAACCAGCATAATTTTTCTATAATGATGTACAAATTTACATTTCCAACCAACAGCATATAAGGGTTTCCATTTCCTCACACTCATACCAACATTTGTTATTTATATAGCATTTTATCTTTTTCATAAGAGCCATTCTGACAGGTGTAAGGTGCCATCTCATTGTGGTTTTGATTTTTATTTGATTATGAGCATTTTCACTTACATGTGTTGGCTATTTGTATGTGTACTTTCAGAAATGTCTATGGCTGTTTTGCCCATTTTTAAGTTGAACTCCCCCCACAGTTGTTTGAGTTTCTATATAGTCTGAATATTAACTTCTTGTATGATGTATAGTTTGAAAATATTTTATCCTATTTTGTAGATTGTGTCTTTACTCTGGTAAGATTTCCTTTGTTGTGTAAAAACCTTTTAGTTTGATATAATATTGTTTGTCTATTTTTGTTTTTGTTGTCTGTGCTTTTGTGTTTTTATTCAAAAATTTTGTGGCCAGGCAAATGTCATGAAGCATTGTTTATTTTTTTCCTAAAATTTTATGTTTTGGGGTTTTACATTAAAAATTTTAATTCATTTTTTAGTGATTGATTTATATATATATATATATGTTGAGAGATTGCTGCAGAGATAATGCTGTAGTCACTGGATATTATTCAGTTTTTTAAAAGCATGATTTATTGGAAAGATTATTTATACCCAATGTTTTACCCTTGTGCCTTGTCTAAATTCAGTTGACTGAAGGTGTGTAGAATGATGTCTATTCTATTTCATTGGTGTATATGTCTATTTCTATGCTGATACCATTCCATTTTGGTTACTATAGCTTTATAGTCAATTTTTGTAAGGTAGTATGATACCTCAAGCTTCATGCTTTTTGCTCAAGATAGGTTTTGCTACTGGATATCTTTTGTGGTTCCATACACATTTTAGAAATTATTTGATCTATGTCTATGGAAAAATGTAATTGGTATTTTGATAAAAATTGAATGGAATCTGTAGATACCTTTGAGTATTATAGATATTTTCACAATATTAGTTCTTACAATCCATAAAAACAGATGATCTTTCCATTTATTTCTGTTGTCTTCATTTTTTAATTAATGTTTTAGCTTTCATTGTAGAAATATTTCACTTTCTTGGTTAAATTTATTTCCAAGCATTGTTTTCGGTAGATATTGTAAATGAGATTGCTTTCTTGATTTTTTAAAAAAGTTCTCTATTGGCACGGGGAAATAATACTTTTTTGTATGTTGATTTTGCATACTGAAGCATTCCTGAATTTATTAATTAGTTCCAACAGATTTGGTGAAATCTTTACGATATTGTATGTATGAGATCATGCTGTTTGCAAACAGGCACAATCTGACTTCCTCCTTTTCAATTTGAATGCACTTTATTCCTTTCTCTTGCATAAACATTTTGGTGAGGACTTCCAGTATTATGTTGAATAAATGTTGTAAAAATAGGCATCTATGTGTTGTTCCAGATTGTAGAAGAAAATGCTTTAACTTTTGACCATTCGGTATGATGTTTGCTATGGGTTTGCTACATATGGTCTTTATTTTTAACATAATATGTTTTTTCAATTTCTCATTTGAGATTTTTTATTAAAAAATAATGTTAAATTTTATCCAATGATTTTACTGCATCTATTGAAATTATTATATAGCTTTTGTTCTTGATTTTGTTGATGTGATAAATCATATTTATTGATTTGCATATGTCGAACTTTCCTTGTATTACTGGAATGAATCCCACTTAATCACAGTTAATAATTATTTTAATGTGCGTTTTGTTTGCTAGTATTTTGTTGAGGATTTTTGCATCTATGTTTATCAGGATATTGGTCTGCAGTTTTATTGTGTCATTGTCTGGTTTTGATATAAGGTGATACTGGCCCCATAAAATTAGTTTTGAAGAAATGTCTATTTACTTGAGGTCAATTACTACAGAGTTGCTGTGTTCTTTGGTGACATAATGTTTCCCTGATTTTCTAATTTCTTTAGAATGGCTTGTACAGAAAACGATGTTCATTTGCAGTTGCATCTTAGGGTGTCAATTAAGTAGCATGCATTAACTTTAGTTCAAGATGGGAGCAGAGTGTGGTCTCCATGAAGTTTCTTCGGCTGTAGTCAACATCCTCAATGCCCATTAGCCTTTGTGGCCTCGACTGTAGGAGTTTGCCAGACTGTTCAGCCACAGCCTTCCCATTGTGATGGGGATGGGGACAGGAATAATTTGTAGGCAAAGGGTCAGAGGGAGCTACTCTGTTATTTGCTCAGGCATGCCATGGCCACTGAGAGCAAATGTACCAGACTGTTCTGTTTGATAAGGATGAACAGAGATACTCTCTTGATGGGTTGGGCATTGCCACTCCACTGGAGATGGGGTTACAGGGCTGTTCTGCACAACAAGGGTGGGTTGTATTTGTTGCATAGCAGGTGCATCTTCCCTGTTAGGTGAGACTTCCTGCTTCTTAGGGCATAGAGTGCTTCATGGGCTCAGGCACTGAAGTTACAGTTTTTTCACTATGCCTAGGCTCTAAATAGCTGTGGTTAAGGTGCTGCAACTACTAGGATGGGGAAGATACAGTGCTTTCTTAGCAGTTTGTTTTTCGTGTGTGGAGTGCTGTAACTGCCTGGTTGGGAAATAGCTCAAAACCGTATGTGAGTGCAGTGTAGTGACAGTCAAGCTTAATGATGGGAAATGTAGTGGCTACTAGTCTGTAGAACAAGATGTACTTTAGTAGTGGCTCTGGTTTCAAAATGGTGTCTTACAGCAGCAGCTTGAATTATAGAAGATAAGGATACAATGTGGTCTCCTTCTTTAGAGTAATTTAGCCATGTTACACCTAAAAGCTCCCAGAGTGGGTTTAGTACTCCTGAGGACTGTAGGATTCTTCAGAAGTAAAAACTGTAGGTGTCTGTGGTTTCAGTGGGTTTGCTGGAGCCCTCCGCTTTATCTTTGCTTTGCAAGGAGAGTCTCTCCTGGTTCCAAACTGATCCTGACTGTGGGAAGATAGGGTGAAAAAGGCAAGGTGTTTTGTTCCTTTTCTGTGCATCTATTTTGAATATCCATGTTCTACAGGATCTCTGCCATTATTCTTCTATGCTTCTTGACTCCTCTATTTCAAATAACCTATTTAAAATACAGTTACTTTTTTTTTTTTGGAAGGAGGGTGTCCATTAGGCATCTCTAGTAAGCCTTATTGCTGATGTCTAATCCCAACATTTTGCCTGTAGATTCTTGCTGATTTCATCTCAAGAGAATAAACCCAAACAGAACACAATGGTCTTACTGAGCTACAGTATAAAAATTAGAATTCTTAACTGATGACATAGATAATATTTTTTAACAGGGTACCAAAAAATTGGAGATATTTACATAGAATACAATTTAGAAGTCTGCATGGGGTCTTCTTTGGTAGTTGCCCAATCAAATCAGCCCATACATGGATAAAGACTTCAAAATCAAATAGGAAATAATTTTCAAGATGCTGTTATTGAAATAGAAAATTAGATGTCATTTAACACTCAGAGATATTGGAGTTTCATCCAAGTATCACAGAAAGATTGTACTGAACACAACAGTCATTCAAGTAAGAAAATATAAATACCATTCTCTACGTCCTAGAGTCAAGGGCTCAAATATTAGTTTAAGAACTATTCTGTATGGGTCACAAAGAAGCTTAAAAACAAAACTTAAAAGGATCAAACATTCACATGTTAATGAACTGCACATCAGAGCAAAAGTCAACACACTTTAACAAGAAATCCAGATAATACAATAGTATCCACAATTTTCTATATATAGAACAAAACAGAATAAAAAGCTTAAAATATGTAGACAAAGTATTACATAACCAATAACCAGGAGAAAAATCATCAATAAAATGAATAGAATAGCAGACATGTATGAACTAGCAAAAGCATATTTTGAAACTATCATTATATCTTATATATTAGTAAACATTTAAATAAAACATGGATATAATGAGAAAAGACATAAGAACTCTTCATAAAGAAATAAAAATAAATAACAGTAACAAAAAGAAATTGAAATCCCTGAGGAGAAAGTTTGCATATGAATGATAACATCTAATGGATGGGTTTAATAATAGACTAGAGAAAATGATGAAAACGCAGTGAACTTAAACTGTTCAAACTGAATTATAGAGGGAGATAACTTGAACATAAATCGACAGAGACTGAATGTATTCTGGAACAATGTTAAGTAGTGTTACATGGGAGGCTGAACTAGATTGTGTTTCAAAAGAAAGGGAAACATGGTGTGGTCCCACAATCATCTTGGCTGTCTAGCCAAAAATAATCTTCCAACTGTAGTGCGATAAACTGGAGTAACAGCAGAACATGGCAACACCATAGAGCTGAGAAGACAGAGATAAAAATTCAGAACAGCTAAAATGACTGTTCCCTGCAGGAGAAGACACTAAAGAGGAGAGAGAGGAAAAGAAAAAGGGAGGAAGAACATACAAATTATTGCAGAATTTCCTCATGAATTTTTGGTGTGAGAAATTTATAAAAAATGATCAAGGAGGCTTTATTCAAGGCTTATCATAGAACAACAAATGCAGGATTGAAGCAGAACAGAGAAACTAAAAGTCAAATACTTGTGAAATATGGCTAAAAAAAATTTCTCAAGTAAGAGTGGAGAAACAAAAATTAAAATAGTAAGTAATTTAGCAAAACTTCAAGACAAATATCTATAAACCATGTTATATATATGCAAGTAAACTTAAACTATTCATTTATAATAGTTTCAAAAATAAAATTGGTTATAAAATTAGCAACAAGATGCACAAAGCCTATACAGAGGAAACTGCAAAACATAATAAAAAATTAAAACAGAGTTTTAAAATTGAAGATACATACCATATCCAAGGATGACAATTACCCTTTAGAGTTGTCCAAAATTGAGACCCGAATTGATAATCTGGCATCAACCAGTACATGAATACATGCTGACCCTGGAGAAAGAGTTGAAACTATGACAAGGCAATGCTCTTTGAATATGAGCAATTGTCTGGATGGGACTCTAGGGAATGAATAGCAGTGAACACTTGTGGAGATACGGACACTTTAGACATGAAAAGAAGATTGAGTGGCACACTGGAGTATCCACTAGTGCCACAGGATTCCAGTGCTTCATGACAATTCTGCTATTAGGTAGCCTCTGAAAGAGAGATGAAGGGAAATGTTACCAAATGACAGAGGTTCAGGTAATGCTCCTGAGTATTCACTTTGTTTGGAAAGAGAAATGGTCAGAGATAAGAACAGCATAGGGAAACTTGGATAGTGGGGATTAACTTGGCTGGTTGTTTGTGATTCTGAAATGAGAACGACTGAAGCAGAAGGAGTGATGATATGGCATGATTAGAACTATTAAATGGGGGGATGTGAAGATCTTTGCATATTAATGTCCTCCAAAATGCATTCAACATAAAGAGATGCTAAAACAGGATGATTTGATTAGAAGTTTAAATTAGCCTCTGTCATGACTCTATACAGACAGAGTCATGGTGGCAATAGACATGGAAGCTATGTATGGGTCCAAGCTCATGTATGGGTCATGAGCTTCCCTTAATCAAGAATTGGAAAGAGCAACTGTTCATGTCCCATCACTCCAGTAATAAAGTTCAACTCAGTCTTGGAATATAGACACCATTATTTGAGAAAATCTATCAGTAGCTTAGAGACAAAATTATTACACTGGAACACTGCTTAATGAAAGGAGCATCAATTTGTATTGCTCCAGAATCTGCACAAATTTTGGGTATGTTTTTGTCTTTCATTCGTGTAGGATTCACTTGATACTCATACCTAAGGATTTAGCAGAATATTTATTCCAGGTTGATAGACCAAAATTAGGTTCTTCTTTTATTATTTTTAAAATTAAATATATATTTTTTAGAGATGAGATCTGACTTGCTGCTCAGGCTGGTCTCAAACTCCTTCCTTCATGAAATTCTCTAGCCTTAGCTTCCCTAGGTGCTAGGGTTACAGGTGTGAGCCACTCTGCCCCACCTAAATTAGGTATTTCTAAGATGTAGCTGAGATGATGACTTAGAGGGAATGGTCTTGCAAATATAACAGATTATACAATTTATCTAAATGACTGTCCTATCCTACTGTAGCTCCAAATGGTAGAATACATGGATGAAAAAACAATGATGTTGAATTAGAAGGGGGTCTACTTACAATCCTTTTCAATGATTCACCAGTGCAAGTTTTGTTTCCTATCCACACAGAGTGTCACTGTTGTTACCAAGACTCTGTAACATTATTTTAAACAAATAATATATTTTCAATAAATGTACAGAAACTTAAGTGATCATTTTTATCACATTAATCCAATTTTATTATTGCCAAACTCCTCAAAGAACTCTTGTTATTATATATTTCTGAAGAAAAATTATTTTGAAGCTGTTTTTATAAACAGACAAGCAATAAATTATGCATAAAGGCAACATAAATTTTTTCAGGTATTTATAGATGAAATATTTTATCTACAAACTTTCTATGCAAATCACTTGATAAACTTAAGAATCATAAAGGATTACATAAGAAAAACAAAAATATAAGTAAATCTACTCAAGAGATTTGTAGGGAAGAATCCCAGAATGAATCTGTGAAAAGCCTCAGAGATTAACGACTGTAGACCAGAAAAGAAAGTGAGACATAATAATGTTCATGAGTGTAGGAAGTGCTCTAAAAAAGAGAAAGACCTTTGAAGACAATATGACAAATATTTGTAAAAATCGAGGATATACTGAAGTATTTAAAGTATTTTTGCTGTATTTTATAAAATGTTTAAAGTGTTTGCAGTTAATTGGATAAAACCTCAGTTTATATTTAAAATGTAAAACTCCATTTCGTGGCTTGTCTCCATGTTGTTAACTTGTTATTAAACTTCTGTGTGGCTGACGCAAGAATTTTAAAAATTTGCTCATAAACAACCCTCAAAGTTCTGCACCCCACACAGTGCTCTAACGGTTTCCCCTTATCTGATTATACTGTGTGCTCCCTTACCTAATAATGTACTGTGTGCCCCCTTATCTAAGTGTACTATGTGTCATACTCCAGAACATATGTTTCACGTATTTATCTCTCTAATGATTCAGTTTCCCAACTGCTTTTGCCTATAAAGACTCCCTGCAAATTTCATTTGTTGTTGAGAGTCTGGGAGGCACGAGCCCTCTCTCGATCACCAGCTTTAATAAAGGGTTTACTTATTAATTTGACCTTGAATTTGGCTGGTTATCTGATTTCTAGTGATTCGCATATAACAATGCAAAACATTGCTCATGCAAAAGAAACACAGATCTAAAGATCAACAAACTCAAACAAGTAAATTACACTTGTAAGGTTTATTGTAATGTCACTTTTATTTGACATTACAATAAACCTTTTCATCATAATATAATCATTTTGCTTTTCAAATTTGATTATTAAGTTATAGACAAAATTAGAGAATATAACCATGTATGTCAGATTTGGGAAAGAAATATTTCATGATAGTGAGGATTATTAGTTATAAAATTCATAATGAAAACATTTATTTTATATTATTAGAGGAAAATGATGTTTAAGTTATATTACTTATAACTTAAAAAGTGGGGAGCTAGCCGGGCTCGGTGGCTCAGCCTGTAATTCCGCGCCTTGGGAGGTTGAGGTGAGTGGATTGCCTGAGCTCCTGGGTTCAAGAGCTGCCTGGGCAACTTGGTGAGACCTCATCTCTACAATATATCAAAAAATTTGCTGGGCGTGGTAGCACGCCTGTAGTTCCAGTCACTTGGAAGGCTGAGGTGGAAGGATTGCTGGAGTCCAGCAGGTTGAGGTTGTGGTGGCCGGGAGCGGCCACTGCACTCCAGTCTGGGCAACAGAGTGAGACTCCAACTCAAAAAACAAAACAAAACAAAACAAAAAAACGTGGGGAGCTAAAATAACTAAAATAGCTCCTCATTTAAATATTTTGTGAGGAGGGGAAGGGAAATAGTACTATATAGCTGAATCACATCTACAGGACTATAATTTGTTCATGGATAATATCTAGCATTCATAAAACAATAATAAAAATGCAAAAGTATATTTCAGAATATACATTTAAACAACTAAATGCAGTATTCTGAGAAGTGGAATTGGAGGCCAGGTAGGGTGGGACAAAGAATTCTTACTTTTCATTGGAAGTTTTAAACATCAAATTTTCAAAAATGGGTGCATAAAATTGAAATAAGTTATTAAAAGAGCAATCTAAAATTAACTAAATTAAAAGCATATACACCAACCAAGAAATATATCAATGAGTATTAAAATAATGTTTCAGCTTAGCCTAGTGGTTAAAGGCACATTTTTTGAAACCAAGCCACCCATGATGAATCCCGGTTCAGCTGCTTATCCATGTGACTATATTCACATTATGTTAAATAAATAATTGCAGTAAGTGAGCAAAGGGGAGACATGAGTATACAATATTTAATAAGAGAGAGATAATAGTCTAGAAGTAAAAGCTATTCAACCAAAGTATTATCACCAAAAAGTTGTGTTTCTCTCCTGGGGGGATATGGGTAACATTATTTACCATGTTCTTTCTACTAAGAGTTTAAGTGTCTGATTTTATTGAAGGTTGTTTTCTAGAGATTTCTCTAGATTACTTTAAGACCAAATTCACAATATGTTTAATCCCTCTATCACAAAGTGTAACTACTTGTGATTATTAATATAATATATGCCAACAGGAGATTTGGATTTCCTGAAATAAAATTGACACACTAATCATAATTAACTTTTCTTTAGGCCGGTTAATAAAAGGGGTATTCAGTCAGGTAGATGATATTGTCAACTGTTCTTCTCTTGTTACCAATGATGCTGTGATGACTTCTAAGTTATAGGAATATACCTGAAAGCATATACCTGGTTGAATATTATAAGAAGGAACAATTAAAATGAAGTTTCTGTTAAGTTTGTTAATATACTATTATTTTTTTTAATTCTAGAAATATTTTAAAATAATGTAATGAGTGGGAGAGGATAAATTTTCTCATTAATAATTGGTAATTCACAAAGCTGACCCTGCAAGTGCAACTGAGCCAATGATTCTGGTATTCTGTGACCTCAAAGTTTCATGGAGACTTTTAATAAAGATGCAGTTTAATTGTAGTACTCTTTCCCCATACTTGGATATATTTTTATAGATTCTGACTTACACTATAATCTCAGATAGAATACAATCTTATGCTTTTAAACATGCTATCTCATTAATCCTGATCTATAGTCCTTGAAATAAATTTGGCAACTTTTGTCTTTGTTTCTCCAAAGACATCTTTGCCAGGAACTTCTTCCACTTTCAAATAGACTCCTGAGAAGCCTGTTTACCAGCAGACCAGACGCATCCAGACATGCTAATATTTTGACGTAAAAACAGGCTATACTCACCTTGTTCACACGCTGCACACAATTATGCTCATGCATTATACAGTACAGGATTATTTATAGGATTCAAATAAATAAAATGTATGAAAACATTTTGAAAACTATGAACCATGTGCACTATGAGGGATTGACATTTAATTCATCAATTATACTTTTGTGCTTCACAAAGAGAATCCATCATTCCATATTGTTATTTAGGTTTTGGTAAGGAAAAGGAATTGCTTGGCTTATTAGCAAGCTACTAGTCAATATTAAAAGAAAGATTCAAGATTTCAAGCTTCAATTATTTACAGTAATAATTATGAAATAGACTGGGACTCTCCTCTCAAACCATGATAAATATGCTTAATAGAGTACATTGTGCCTTATCTCCCCTCTTACAGATCAGAAATGAAATGGAAACAGATATTTGACAGGCATCTATTTGGGTTACAAGAGTACCAAAAGCTACCAAAACATTGTGTACAAAATTCTTTCAACTGAGTACTTTAGAGTTGTCCACATTTCAGAAATTTCTTTGTAAGGCATTTGTTGACACTGCATGGGCTATGACTGCAGTCACTGCTTGCTTTTACTGTACACTGACTTGGACTATAATGGACAGACTATAATGGACAGACAGTAGTTTGAAACTCCACATTTTTGGTAGCACAATATGCATGAGTGCTTTTTTGAGTGGCAATCACAAATTGCTCAAAAAGGGTAATATAAAACCACATTTCAATAACTGAGGTCAGTTTGACATTTAGAGACAGTGGGCTCATTGATGGTACGTCTGCATACTTTTGCATGAATTTAAATATTAAATAAGTCACTCAGAAAACAGAAAATAAAAGTCGAACAAAAATAAAATTTTCTGCTTGACTGAAGAAGGTGATAAAGGTTTATACTTTCATTATTCTACAGATTATTGGAAGATTTACTTTAAGACAGTGAAAAACAAATAAACAAACAATGTTTTAAAAAAATTCTCAATATAATGAAAGTATGAGACTTGAAGTCATTTTGTGTTGCATTTCCAATGAGTCTCCTCATTTCAGGAAAGCATCACTGTAATATTGCATCTTCAAAACTGAGGGCCTTAAAAATAAACATTTAAACACGGCCTCTTTGCTGCAACTGTCCCCCTTATTTCTCTTCCTTGCTACCAGCTACACTTATTTTGATGCTAGGCCTCAACTGTGTTGCTGGCATTTGCACAATGTCCCATAAATCTGGCTTCTTGGTACTAATTCTTCTGATTGTTCTATGTCTCTCTCCCTTCCGTGTGTTTAATGTCACTGATAGATTAATTGATAGTCTGAAGAGTGCCATTGGGTCTGTTTGGTTTCTTGATTCACCTGAAAATTTTGTCTGAAAACCATGTTTAAAATTTTAATTATATAAAATAAAAAGTGTGGTTGTATATAAAGTATATCATTAATGATTGTGTAATTAATTATATAAAAATATATGATTGAAAAACATTTTGTAATGTCATTTAAAAAAGAATGAAATTGAGATAATGGAATGATTTTGAACTAAACTAAAAAAGTCTCATTGATCACAGTTACTTTGTTTCTCCCCTTTTACCCTTGCTACTCAGAGAAGAAAAAGTTTTTGCAAAGAAATAGAGACAGATAACATTAGTTATATGTTAAATATATGAAATTCTGCTGTGATTTATCATAATTTTTTGTTTGTTTACATTTAATAAGTCAAAGAAGCAATGTAAAAACAAGAAGCTGAAAGGCCTACCTAAACAAGTATGAAAGAACATATTCAATGTTTGGAAAACAGCAATTTTTACTTATAAACTGAACTGACCTATTGACTGACATTGCAAAGCAGCTGTATTAAACTGCATTTCCCTAGTGTTTGCACTGAATTACAAGTACAAATATTTGGGTTCCAAGTCTACCTGTTATTAATTAGGTTAGGGTAAGTTATTTAATCACTCTAGGAACTTATACAATACACACATTTAATGTGTACATAGGAGATTGAAGTGAATTAGTTCCAAAGTTTTTTATAGCTCAGCAGATCCATTTAATTTTGAGCAAATGGTCTCAAAAGTATGACTAGTATTAAAACTAATATCTCTTTAGTTTTCTACTCTTATTTTCAAAACATTAGATGTTACAACACTGTTACAATATAACCTCTTTGATATTAATACAGAAATAGTATAGTTGGAATTGGCTTCCAGCCTTTGCCTAGCTGCTGGAAAGAGGGTAAAAAGAGGCTTGTTCTTTCAGGTTAGGGAGGGGGTGTTGGTGTATGAAGTGAAAACAGGAGCAAAATTGAACATTTTATTTATATTAAGTCCGAATCTCTTTAGAACAGGTGTCAAAAATAGAAATCAAATCTGGAGACTCTTAGAATGCCTACCACTGTCTTAGAAGTCCCTGCCAGCCATCAACCAGAATTTTCCTTACTGACCTTTAAGGGGGGGTCCTAGTAAGTAGAGCCAAATAACCATGTTCTTCAATTTATAATTACATCCCCAATCTCTAGGCCAATGAGTTATGACTCCTTCTCTGATCTTATTATTCCTGTAATTAAACAATCCTGAATTTTACACAAATGAATTTTGAATCCAATTGCCACAACATGATAATAGTTTACTGTACTTGTTTGGAAAGGTACAAAGTTTTTTTCAAGGAACAGATTTTCCTTAAATCTCTGTAGTACTGACAAGAGCAGGATAGTGTGATATAATAAATACTAAATTATCTAACCAAAATAAAAAAAAAAAATGCAGCCTACTGAGAGCATGCAATGTTTCCTAGAATTAGAATACCTTGTTTCATTTAAGAAGTTTAGTGTTACATAAGAAATTTTCTCTGTTTCTCACTTTCATCTTAGTACTTTTATCCTGGCTCAAGCCTACCAAGAGCTTTCTAAACAACTGAGATTTGGAATTTACATGCGAATTACCTATTACTAGCATAATGGGTAATTAATTTTTTAGGATGAAGTCTCAAAAGTCTTTCAGATGCATCAGTTAAGGTATAGTCTGGTATACGATGTACCTAAATTACCAGGGAGCTTTGCATAATTTACACTTGAAATTCTGATAAAGAAACCGTGTACAGGCATAAGGGGATGTATATTTTATACAAGTTACAGACTATTTATATTACTTATAAAGTTGATAACCACAGTTCATTAAGAAAAATTAATATTTATTTTAATTCAGCTTATTTCTATGTCGAGAACATGGGTGCCATGATTTTTGCCTATTGAACTTCAATTTGAACATTAGACATATTCCCTAATCTGAGCTCTGTGCCTTGTATAATTTTCACTTGCTTTGCTAGTGTATAGACACTTTAATTTTTCAGATTAAAAAATGGTTATTAATGTAATTCTAAAAAATTGTATATATTTTGTTAAAATGTGTTAAATTAACTAATATCCAAATGTTTTTTGAAATAAATATTTTAGTGAAAAAGAAAATAGTATAGAAGTAAAATTGTAAGGAAACTGAGTACAACTTTGTCATCTTAAATAAAAATTAGGAATAGCAGTAAGAATTCCTTGTAGTTATTATTAGTTTCAGCTATTAAATGCATATTTTATAATTTTAGTCACGAAAAAAGATTCCTGGGAAGCAACTGCCAGTAATTAATGCACTATTACCACATATAGTTTGATCTTTTAATTCCATTTTCAATTATAGGAGACCAGTACTCCTTGGAAAAAATGGCTGATCTTAAGTCTGAGGCAAGAAACATACCAGATGGACCTAGAACATAAATTTTGGACCAGAACCAAAATATTAAAGCCTAATGAATCATAATAAAAATATGTAGTAACAGATTTTTTTGAAAAATTCCTGTAGGTCAAAGATGTGACTATTTAAATGACAAAAATAATGATGTCTGTAACTGATTGAGGCACATCAATCATCTAAAAATTAATTAGTTCAAAATGATTTTCCAGAAAAATAATAATTTAGCACTATTTGAAATAATGAGTGTACTAAATACCTTGTTTGAAAATTGATAAATGGAAGAAAAATAATTCATAAATTAAGAAAAACTGCTTGATCAAACTGTTTGTAAGATTTCCATTTGTTTAAGTAGAAAAAATAATTATAAAATTGCTTCATTTGTACCCCCAAAGTTATAATTGGTGCAATCAACAATTGTCAACAGATGTTAAAACTATTACCTATAAGTTTGTTTAGGTACTGGACATTCACAAGGCACTAAGGTGTCACCATGCAAATTATTTGTTCATTTTATGTTAATTATAAGGGAGAAACAAATTTGAAATGATAAGATTAGGTTGTCCCCACATGAATCAGGTGATGAGACATTAAACACGGACTTTTAGTGCTACAATGTAAAATGAAATAGAACCACCATGTTACATTCTTGCAAAAAGGCAAAAAACAAAAACAAAAACAAAAAGCCTTTACTGAGATCTTTGTCTCTAATTTTCAGGTCACAGAAAATATAAGAAAAATTTTAAAAGATAAATGATACCCCAAGAAAGCAAAACAATTTCTAGAATACTGAACATTATGAAAGAAAACATCTCTACAATAAGCCAATGACTTGTATTAGAAAAGATTTAATAACCAGTAAATCTACTCTTTAAAACATCTGTGTTGATATTAATTAAATCAAACGAAACAATTTTTTTAGCAAAGAAATATGAATGAATGTTGGTGGAGTATTAGATAAAATCAATGAACTGTAAAAATTCACTCATTGAAAAATAATTCTATATTTTAAGTGCAGAATATTCACATTCCCTGATACCATTTTGATTCAAATGCTTTCATAAATTAAAAATAAAAGCACATATGAAATGTTAAAAATTATTTAAACTTGATGTATTTATTCAGATTCACTAAAATAGTCTCTATTATATATTACATAAATACTTGCCAGATATATTTTAAATTTTCAGAAAAAATATATTTTACAAGATTTTTTAAGGCATCATTAGTCTTCTTATTACTAGATTTTAGAGACTTTCTAGTAAAACATGTATATGAGATTAAAAAATTTAAAATACATTTCTTGAGATTGTCTTATGGGTATATTGCAAATGAATAATCATTATTTAAGAAAATACTAAAACTATATTAAATAAAAACAGTAAGATTCTGTGACATTTGAACTGAGACCCAGTTTCTTCTTCCTACAATTCCTCCAGCTCAGTGTGATGGGCTTTAACTTCAAATGAGTGCAAATAAAACATGTCATCCTTTCCAATTCTGCTGTTGATGACTATGGCATCTTCCTGGGAAAATGGGACATCAATAATTTTATTTTCCCTTTCATGCCAACTGTTTCATGAAGAGGTAGAATTCCAGGAGAGTTTAGTCAAGTTGGAAGGTCCCTTCTAATAGATTCCACTTGTAAGATTAGGTTCTTCCATAGGTGTAACATACAGATAAGACTGGGTCCAAACTGCCCCACTCCAGCTGATTAGTAGAGTAGAGGTTCCATTCTTCTGTATGTAAAGGTATAGGAAATAAAAAAGTCCAGATATTGCCACCCCTAACCAGGGATCTTCTTCTAAAACAGCAGTATCATTCAGAAAGAAATAGGTCACTATCTCTTGCATCAGCTCAAGGTTTGTCATATACACTGAGACCTCTGAAGCTCTTCCCAAATTGGAACAGTCCGTAGGAGAGAAGAGAACAAAATAAGATGGCAAAATAGAACTCTTCAGCAATTGTCTTCCCGCCAAAACATTAATTTGAAATATTATTCATGCACAAAAATGCCTTCAAAAGACCTAAGAAAACCAGATGAGAGATCACAACACCTGGTTATAGCATGAAAATTTAAAAAGACACATTGAGCAAGGTAGGAAGGAAAGTATTACATTGTTCATATAACCTCTATTCCAATTCCAGGCAGCAAATCGCAGAAAGAGATACTGTTAACTTGGGGGAAAGAGAGAAAGGCAAGCATGGAATTTAACTGGAAATCAAATATTGGGCTTATGATAGTAAAACTCAGCACTGGGATAAACCACCTGTCTCTTGACCTTAGGATAATCACCACAGACTAAGCCTCAAGATCTACTCTGACATCAGATGAGAACTTGTTGTTTTTTTTTTTTTTTGAGTTGGAGTCTCACTCTGTCGCTGAGACTGGAGTGCAGTGGCC
>NW_007166912.1:352927-354640 GCF_000164805.1 Carlito syrichta
GCTGCCCAGGCAGGTCTCGAACCCGCGGGCTCAGGCAATCCACTCACCTCAGCCTCCCAAAGGCGCGGGATTACAGGTTGAGCCACCGAGCCTGGCTCAGATGAGAACTTGTAACCTCTGTGAGAAAAACTTGAATTCAAACTTGCATCACCACTGGCCAAACTCAGGGGTAATAAGATTTTAGTATGTTCCAGTGCTTTACTTGCCTCAGCAGCCACAAGATTAGCCTGGCATTGCTTCAGTCGTGATGGTCTTGGGCTTAAGGAACCCACTAGCACTATATGAAATGCCACTATCATCGGTTTAGGGACAATAGCAAATAACTACCTGGAATCTCAAGATAGGTATAGTTCTGAAGAACATTCCCCAGCAAAATTATGCTGCACATACTAGAGTGAGCATCTACTTCAATGTTCAGGAATAGACACATGACCACAAGGTTTAAGAACAATTAGGAAAATATATCACCAAATGGCCTGTGACTTACATTATGAAGAAAAAAATGTATTAAATGTCTGACAAAGAATTTAAAGTATTTGTCTCAAAGAAGCACAAAAAGCTCAATAAAATATATAGAAACAATTCAACAAATAAGAAAACCAATAAATTACCAGAATAAGAAATTTAACAGGAAAGTTAAAATAATAATTTTTAAGAATTAAATGGTAATCTTGGAGCTAAAAAATGCAATGAACAAAAGAAAAATGTAATAGTGAGCATCAACAACAAACATGATCAAGAAGAAAAAAAAATCTGTGAACTCAAAGGTTATTTGAAAATATAGTTAAAGGAAAAATAAAATAATGAGAAATTGAAGAAAGTCTCTGATGTTTACGGAATAGCATCAAAATAGCAAATTTGTGAGCATTTGGTGTGCAAATGGGAAACAGAAAATGATAAATGGGGTAGACAACTTATTTTAATAAGTAATAACAGAAAACTTTCCAAACTTGAAAAAAGATATAAATATCCAAGCATAAGAAGTTTAAAGGTCTCCAATGAGATACAAATCAAATAAGACTATATTAAGATATAGTGCAATAAAATTAGCAATATTCAAAGACAAAGAGAGGATACTAAAAGCAGCAAGAGAAAAAAGTAAATAATATATATGGAAGTTCCAATACACCTCCTAGTAGACTTCTCAGCAGAAACTCTATGATAGGCAATAGCAGGATGATATAGTCAGGTATTGAAGAGCAAAACACAGCTATCAATAATACTGTGTTCAGCAAAGCTGTCCTTCAAATATGGAGAGATAAAGACTTTCCCAGATAGACAAAAGTTGAAAATTGATCACTATCAGACCTGTCTTACAAAATAGGCTAAAGAAAGTTCTTCAAGCCAAAAGAAAGTGACATTCATGAATGACACAAAAAGCATTTGAAAGTGTGAAAGTCACAATAAAAGTAAGTATACATCAAATTTAGAATACTCTAACACTGTTGGCAGTTTGCAAATCATTTATCTCTTTAGTATAAAAGTTAAAAGACAAAACTATTAAAATAAGTACATTCAAGCCGGGCTAGGTGGCTCAGCCTGTAATCACGCCTTTGGGAGGCTGAGGTGAGTGAATTGCCTGAGCCCGCGGGTTCAAGACCCGCCTGGGCAGTGAGACTTCATCTCTACAATAAATCAAAAAAATCAGCTGGGTGTGGTAGCATGCGCCTGTAATTCCGGCTACTTGGAAGGCTGAGGTGGAAGGATCACCGG
>NW_007166912.1:354997-391927 GCF_000164805.1 Carlito syrichta
ATAAAATATTAGCCGGGCATGGTAGCACACACCTGTAGTTCCAGCTACTTGGAAGGCTGAGGCGGAAGGATTGCCAGAGCCCAGCAGGTAGAGGCTGCGGTGGCTGGGAGTGGCCACTGCACTCCAGTCTGGGTGACAGAGTAAGACTCCAACTCAAAAAAAAAAGAAAAAAAGAGACAAAACTATTAAAATAAGTACATTCATTTGTTAAAAGATAAGAAATATAAAAATATGCAAATTGTGACATTGAAAGTTCAAAATGGGAAAGAAGGGAGTTAAAATGTTGAGGGTTTTTATTATGCTATCAAAGTTAAGCTGTTAAGAACTTATAAGATCATATTATTACTACACGATATATTTTGTGAGCATCATCGTAATTGCAAAGCAAAACCTATAATGGATACACCAAAGAAAAAAGAAAAAAAATCAAAATATACTTGTAGAGAAATGATTTAGCCATATAGGAAGACTTTGAGAACCATCCATTTATAACAGGCAGTATATAATAGCACCAATATGTGAAGGAATGTATGTTCCAAGGCATTGTTGAAAACAATAAAGAATTTGTATTTAATTATTGGAGCTCAACAGGTGAATATGAACAGAAAACAGACACTCAAAGACAGCCCTGCCAAAGCCCTTAGTATCACATGTTGACTGTGCACACACCCAAGGCTGTACCCTCTGAGGAGTAACAACAAACACGTTATTTTCCTATAGAAGCAGAATTCATCAAAAACAAACAAACATGTGAACGGTAATGAAAAGCTCTGGAGAAAAATGAGAAAGAGCACACTTTTTTTTAACAACATATTATTAAAGGTACCTATATTTTAAGAACAAAACAAAATTTTCATTTATGCAAAGATATAAGAAAATGAGAACCACAATAAGAAAAAAAGCAGGCAATGAAACCTGTGAGAGAAAGAAAGATATGAATTTAGCAAATATTTCAGTGCAGCAATTATTAAAATATTTAAGAAAATAAATAATATCCTTTAGAAAATAAAGTAAGGTATTTAGCAATGTGTTATCAAAAAGACAATATCAATAAGTACATAATAAACATATAATGGATCAAATGAATATCTGGAATTAAAAAGTACCATAACTAAAATAATAATTTCACTAGGTTTTATAGTAGATTAGAACTGGAGGAATAAAAAATTAGTCAACAGATATGTTGAAATTTAGCAACCCTTTTAAAAATAATCTATGGAGACATCATAAGAAAATCAGAAAATACTTTCAAATGAATGAAAATAAAATTGTAGTATACCAAAATCTATGATATGAAGCTAAAGCAATGCTTAGAGAGAAATTGACAGCTAAATATGTTTGTATTAAAGAAGAAAAAGAGACACAGCAAGATGGCGATGAGACAGGTTAGACTGTGAGTCTCCGTAAAAGCAAGTATCCATAAAGACTCTCACTTTCCCCTGGGTGGTTGCCACTGCAGCTGCTGCCAGCCTGCTCCTCGGCCAGCTGCACCAACCTGCAGGTTGGAAACCCCCAGCTCCATGCACCACTCTGCTACTGCAGCCACCACCGCTGCTGCCACCAGCTGTGCTGGTCCGTGTGCTGAAAGCTTTTGGTCCCACACATTGCTCTACTACTGTCACCACCGCCACCACTGCCCCGCCTGGATGGCCCTCAGCACATGGCCCCGTGAAGGTCTGGGCTCCCTCACTGGATCTACTTCCCTTCTATGCCCCTAGCCAGCCTGTGCCATGCTGTCCTGCAGCACCTGGTTGTCTTGCACTCCGCCTATCTCAGATCAGACCCCAACTGTGGTGAGACCAGAGGTCAGCTGGATTCCCAAGTCTTATCAGTGGAGAGAGAGGATCAGGGAGAGCCAGAGGGGAGTCCCATGCCTGGTAAAGAGGCACCGGCTGCAGCCATTTTCTTAGTCCCAGGACAAGGCAGAGACCTGCATTGCCCTGCCCAGCTCTGCCCAGTACTGCCCAACCTCCAACTTGGGTCCTAAGGTAATTGCATCAAACCGGGAGAGACAGAAGCCCCTCCCCCATACTAGATCGGACACAGACAGGTCAGATCTGAGTGGCAGACTTGGCAGGTAGCAAGCCGACTCAGTCCAGATCTGATCCACCCTGCTTCCACAGAGCCTGGGTCATCTGGCCCTAGCTGTGAGCAACCCAGCCAGTCTGTGATGAGAACTAGAGATCAAAGCTGAAAGGATGTTGGACTTACAGGAATGATCTCAGAGTGAGCTGTGTTCCTTGTTTCTATTTTTTATTATTTTTATTCTTTGTCTTTTTTTTTTCTCATTTTTGTTTTTTTTGTTTTAGATTTTTTCTTTTCTGTCTCCTTTTTCTGTTTTTGATAATGTTTTTGTTCTTGCTTTGTTTCTGTTATTTTACTGCTTTTTCTTTAGACTTCCTGTTTGTGTAGGGGAATAGTACATCAATAGGGAGATGGGTTGGTTTGTGTGTTTGAATGATTGTCTGTATGTGTTAGTTTTTTTTAGTCTTTTCTGTCTTTGTGTCTCTTCATTTGTTAGTCAGTACAATTGTCTGTTTTCCCTCTTCTTCTTCTCTCTCTCCAACTTCCTCTTCCCTCTCTCCTTCCCTGTTCCATTCTTTTCCTTTTCTTACCTCATTTTGCTTTCAGGCAACAAACCTATACCCCCACTGCATGGACAGATTGCAAGACAGTGGAAAGTAGTTTCCAGAGTACCCATACACCTGTCGGTGGAAACTTGAATCTGCAGATAGATTTTTGAATCACAGCTCCCCCCTCAATTAAATCTCAAAACTGCAAAAAAAAAAAAAAAAAAAGGAAGACCTCCAACATATAATGCAGCTTTGCAATTGAACAAAGCTAGAGGATTCACATAAGGAAGAATAGAAGGTTGAGCAAATAGAAGTAAAAGTAAGCCTGAAAAACAGGATTAAAGAAGAGGGGAATAAAGGAAAAAGTAGGGAAGACAATCTACACAAATGAAGAAAAACAAAAGAAGAATATGGGTCTGGTAGATCAGACACTGAGAAAACTGACTTCAAAATACAAACAACGAAAAGCCCCCAGAGTGAATAACCACATACTACAAACCTAGACATCAAGACATTAATAGAGAGAATAAAAAAAATTGAGAGAGAAGAAGAAAAGTGGAAGGAGTTGATAACTGTGATAATAGCAGTAAAGAATACTCTGATTGAAATAAATAACAAACTAGTAAGCATGGAAAGCAGAATTAGCAAAACAGAAGAAAGAATCTCAGAGTTTGAGGACAAAAATATAGAGTGAACCCAAACTGTCAAAAACATGGAAAAGAAGCTTTAAAAGACAGAAGAAAACCTTCAAGAGATGAGTGATTATTTCAAGAGACTGAACCTAAGATTAACTGGACTTTCTGATGCAGAAAGAGAGAGAGATCACCCTGGAACAAATGTTCCATGAAATTATTCAAGAAAACTTCCTTCATCTGATCAGTGATGCAAAAATTCAAACACAAGAGTATCAGAGAAACCCTGCAAGACAACAAATGAGAAATCTAATTTCCAGACACATAATAATTCACTTAAACAATGCAGGTATAAAAAAAAAGTCCTAAGTGCAGCAAGAGAAAGATCAGACTCTACCAGGGAAGACCAATTAGAATAGCAGCAGATTTATCTATAGAAACACTTCAAGCTAGGGAAACTTGGAGCCCAACCTTCAAAGTACCCAAAGATAAGCAATTTCAACCAAGAATAGACTACCCAGCTAAGCTAAGCTTCATTAGTGAAGGAGAATTAAAATCTTTTCCAGACAATCAATCTCTAAGAACTCACGCTACCCCTTGACCACCTCTACAAGAAACACTTAAGAAAGTATTAAACGCAGAAGAAAAGGAAAAAAGAATGTCAATGTTCCTCAATAGAGTGCAGAAAAAAAAGATTAAAAACACACATGAACCAACCCTCAAGATCAAAAGAAAGATAAACAGGAACAACAACTCTATAAGAACCTCACGACAGGGATAAACTTGCACTTTTCAATAATTAGGCTGAATGCACCACTGAAAAGACATAGAATGGCAAAATAGATCAAATATCATGAGGCAACAATATATTGTCTTCAAGAGACTCATCTCAACAAAAAGGACACTCACAGACTCAAAGTGAGTGAATGGGAACCAAAATTTCAGGCAAGCAGAGCATAAAAGAAAGCAGGAGTTGAGATCTTAATATCAGACAAAATGCCCTTTAAGCTATCAAAAATTTTAAAAGATACCTAAGGTCACTATATAATGATAAAAGGTTCATTTCTTCAATAAGAAATATCCCTCCTAAACATATATGCACCCAACATAGGAGCTCCAACTTTCATAAAGTAGCTTCTAGGCAAATTTAAAAAAGATATTAACTCTAACACTATCATAGCTGGGGACTTAAATATCTCACTCACAACCCCAGACAGATTATTAAGACAAAAAGTCAGCAAGGGGATCCAGAACATCAATGTGACTCTTGATCAAATGGACTTAATTGATACCTACAGAACACTCCACCCAATGACCATAGAATATGCATTCTACTCATCACTGCATAGAACATATCTAAGATCATCAACATTCTTGGCCATAAATCAGGCATAAACAAATTTCATAAGATTGAAATTTTGTCAGGCACCTTCTTAGGCCATATGGAATAAAAATAAGTATCAATACCAACAAAGTTCCCCCCAAACCCACAAAGATATAGACACTAAATAACATGATGCTAAGAAACTCCTCATTCAACCTGAAAATTAAAACAGAGATTAAAATATACCTGGAAACAAATGAAAATGAAGAAACATCTTACCAAAATCTCTTGGATGCAATGAAAGCAGTAGTAAGAGGGGAATTCATATCTATACAAACACACATGAAGAAAATGGAAAGATCACAAGTTAGCAGCCTAAAAAGTCACCTAAGGAAACTAGAAAAGCAAGACCATCAAAATCCTAAATTCAGCAGAAGAATCCAGATCACCACATTAAAAGTCCAAATCCAAGACATAGAAGACAAAAAGATAATGCAAAAAATCAATGAAACAAAAAGCTGGTTCTTTGAAAGGTTAAAAAGATCAGTCATCCCCTAGCTAGACTGACCAAGAAAAAAGAAAGAAAAAGCCCACATAAATACAATCTGAAACACAAAAGATTAAGTCACATCTGATCCTGAAAAAAATGCAAAAGATTATCAGAGATTACTATGTACACTTATATGGAAACAAACTTGAAAACTTAAAGGAAATGGAGGAATTTCTGACATCACACAATCTCCCTAGGTTGAAACAAGAATAAACCGAGACTCTAAATAGACCAATAACAATCCAGGAAATTTACTATTTGCTATATCATCAGCAAAGTACCTACAAAAAAAAGCCCTGGACCAGATGGCTTTCCAGCAGAATTCTACAAAACATACAAGGAAAAACTGATACCAATCCTATTGAAAGTATTCCAGGCAATTTAAAAAGATGGAACTCTCCCCAAATCATTTTATAAAGCTAACATTGATACCCAAGCGAGGTAAAGACCCAGCAAAGAAAGAGAACTACAAACCAATATCCTTGATGAGCATGGATGCCAAAATTTTCATCAAGATCCTAAGAAATCATATTCAACAGCATCTCAAGAAACATCCACCATGACCAAATAGGCTTCATCCCCAGGATGCAAGGCTGGTTCAACATTCGTAAGACCATAAACATAATTAAATACATTAACAGACATAAAAACAAAAAACACTTGATTATATCATTAGATGTAGAAAAAGCTTTTGATAAAATCCAGAACCCATTCTTTATAAAACCCTCAAACATCTAGACATAGGTGGACATACCTCAAATAGTAAGAGTCATCTATGAGAACCCCACAGCCAGCATACTGCTAAACAAACAGAAATTGGAAACATTTCCCCTGAAAAGTGGAACAAGACAAGGATGACTACTCTTACAACTCCTGTTCAACATAGTTTTGGAAGTCCTAGCTAGAGCAATCAGAGAAGAGAAGGCAATCAGGGATATCCAAATAGGAAAAGGGGAAGTCATCTCTCTTTGCAGATGACATGATTCTAAACCTTGAAAACACAAGAGAATAATCAAAAACCTCCTTGCACTGATAAAGGACTTTGACAAACTCTCAGGGTGTAATATAAATTTGCAAAACACAATAACATTTCTATGTGCCAATAATAAACAACCCCCCCAAAAAGCACAATTCTATTCACAATAGCCACCAAAATAATGAAATACCTTGACATCTTCCTAACCAGAGATGTGAAGGACATTTACAATGAAAACTAAAAAACCCAGCTCTAAGAAAACCAAGATGACACAAACAAGTGGGAAAATATTCCATACTCATGGATTGGAAGAATCAGCATTGTTAAGATGTCCAGTCTACCTAAGGCAATCTACAGATTTAATGCAATACCCACCAAATTACCAGCAACATTCTTCTCAGACCTAGAAACAACAATACTAAAATTCATATGGAAACATAAATGACAAGAATAGTCAAAACAATCAGCAAAACAAACAAAGTAGAAGGTATTACACTCCCAGACTTTAAACTTTATTATAAAGCTACAAATCAAAACAGCCTGGTATTGATACAAGAACAGGCATATAGACCAAAGGAGTAGAATTGAGATTCTGGAAGCAAAACCTCAATTTCTCAACCAACTCATCTTCGACAAAGCTTCCACTGCCAACCACTGGAGAAATGAGAACCTATTCAGTAAATGGTGCTGGGAAAACTGGTTGACCACATGCAGAAGATTGAAACAGGACACCTACCTATCCCCATACACAAAAATTAGCTATAAATGGAGCAGAGACCTAAATGTAAAACCTCAAACTATAAGAACCTTCGAAAATGCAGGAGACACTCTTACGGAAATTGGAACTGGCAACCAATTCCTGATCAAATCTAAGTGCCCATGACATAAGAGATGAGATAGAAAAATGGGACCTCATCAAACTGACAAGCTTTTGCAAAGCCAAAGAAACCATTAAGAGAGCAGGGAGACAGTCCACAGACTGGAAAAAATATTTGCCAACTCCATGTCTGACAAAGGCCTAACATCTAGGATCTACAAGGAATTCAAATGTGCTGAAAAGAAAAAAAACAAACAACCCCATTACAAAGTGGGCAAAAGATATGAACAGACACTTCTCAAAAGAAGACATACGAGTGGCCAACAGATACACGAAGAAATGCTCATCCTCACTAGTCATCAAGGAGATGCAAATTAAAGCTACACTGAGATACTACCTAACTCCAGTCAGAATGGCATCATCAATAACTCAAAAAATGACAGATGCTGTAGTAACTGTGATAAAAAGGGATCACTTCTACACTGTTAATGGGAGTGTAAACCATACAGCCTATGTGGAAAGCAATGTGGAAGTTCCTAAAAGTTCTATAAATCAACTTTCCTTATGACCTCACAATCCCCCTACTGGGAATATATCTGGAAGAACTCAAATCACTCTATAAAAAGATACTTGCACATGTATGTTTATTGCAGTATTGTTCACAATAGCAAGAATGTGGAACCAACCGTGCTGACCATCAAAAGAGGACTAGATAAAAAAAGTGGTACATATACGCAATGGAATACTATGCAGCCATAAAGAAGAACAAAATCATGAATTTTGCAGCAACGTGGATGGAATTAGCGTCTATAATACTGAGTGATCTTTCACAGAAACAAAGAACTGAGTATCACATGTTCTCAATCATAGGTGGACCTTGAACAACTACCATAATACTGTAAGAAAAGGATTCACCATTGTAGGAAACTGTGGGGAGGAGGCGGAGCAGGGATGTGGGATTGGCAGTAGTGGAAATCTGCCTGGAGAAGTGGGGTCACACTTCACCAACAAGGGTGCCTGCACAATGAATATTTGGACACAACCCTGAATTGAACCCCACAATGTTAAAATCAGAAAATTTAATAGTTGGAAAAAAATTACATTAAATTAAAAAAAAGAAAGAGAAGAATGGAAGAATGTCAAATTGTAAGCCTGCACATCTACCTTAAAAAACTGGAAGAAAAAACAACAAACCCAGAACAAGCAGAAAAAAGAACATAAAAAATACCATGAAAATTAATAGAACAGAATGTAGAAAAACAATAAAGAAAATAAACACAATTTTTTTATTGTTATCAGAATAATTGATAGTACAAATCAGAATGTCTGCTCTCATCATATCTACCTATGTTTGTAGGTAGGTTTTATCTACACTTCTACCTGCATAGTCAATAGCACTGGATACTTTTCTACTTGTTCTTCTGAACTCACTTTACATGATGCGTTTTACAAAGAAGAAGTTAGTTTTTTCTGTGTCTACAACAGCAGGGGGGAAGACAAAGTTGTTATTAGTCATTTTTCCTATTTAAGCATAGTAAATTTCATCCATCTTCACTGAACATGCTTACTTAGACAAAAGCAGAGGCTGGAATTACAAAGTGGAGGCCTGTGCAACTCAACTCAAGTACTTTCTCTTTTTCAAATATTTGTATTCATTCATTCATTCATTTATGCATTAATGATCACTAAGTACCTATGGTATATTAAGCACATAGTTCTAGGTGCTGTGGATACGGTAGTAAACAAAACAAAGTTCTTACTTACATTTAGATTATAAGCTGATCTATAAAATTACGTGCATATACAAGAAAGGATATGAAGCAAGTGGTTTTTTGTGTGTTTGTGTTTTATTTTAATTTTAAAAATGTGGAGTAGAATTCAGGGTCAGGTATACAAATGGTCATTGTAAAAATAACACTTGTACACAACCATAATACATTGTTAAAACATGCAGTCCTAGGAGATGCTGAATTGGATGGATCCAACACTATCACACAATTGGGACTCTTTCAGGTCAATATCTTGTGTGGTTACATTAACACTGAGAAAAAGATAATTGAAACTAATTTAAGACACAATAAACACTCCAACTCAAAAAAAAAAAGGACACTTGTTTATAAGGATACAGGATGATATGATAAAATTGAAGAGTACTAAAGTAATTGAGTTGTACCTCCAGAGAAACTGAATATAAGTGGTGGTTTTCTTGTGTTTCTGCTCTTTCTGAGAGTCTCACTGTCTAGAAACTCTACTGCTGCACATTGTAGAGGAGAAAAGAAAACCAGAGGTAAAAGCTAAGGTTATAAGAAGCAATTGACCAGACAATAAGAGGTTTTTAAAATCATATTAGAGTGTTTAGAATTTATCTTACAGTCAATGGGGGAATAAGGGAATGTAGGTAAGAAAATATAATCAGATTTTCATGTTAGAAAGATGATTTTGATGACAAAATGAATGAAAACTGTCTCTTCTTCCCCTTAAATTCTCAAGAGACAAAATTGTAAAATCTACTTTGCAAAAATATCTTGTGCCTCACCAACAGTTGCAGACTTCCAGGAAGTGATTTACTTGCTGATAGAAGAGTCCCAAGTGTACAAATTAAGGATTCCTTCCTAACCAAACTCATAGGTGCTAAAAAGAATCCTTTGAATTGTATTTACATTTCTCATTATGCTCCAGGTGTTCAAATTAGTGTGAGACACGTTTCTCTGTGAATAGTATTTTGGATACTATGCCAAGGGGAAAATACTACAGGATGAAGAAGGCAGATGTTTTCTGAGTGGGAACTTCTCCTTAAATAAAATATTATAATTTTAAGCAAACTTTTAAAATCACTGTAAATCTAAGTATATACAGAGGAAATGGCATAATGTGTAAATATTAAATTTTAAGTTTACCAATTTTGTATGAATTGGGACTTTATAAATGTATAATATAGTATAATTGTATAAGCATCGCTTTTTACTGTATGTTTAATATCTTTAAACATCTTTTAAATGTTTTCTTTAGAATGTGTATTTACTATAGCATTTATTACTATGTTTTTATTCTGAAGAAATAAAAATAGGGGAAATTCTCTCTCTTCAAATACTTACAAGTTAAAAATGTTTCATAACAGTCCCTTGCAGTCTATTTCTTCTGATCCACTGAATATATATTCACCTTTTTTCATGCCTTCACTATCATCTGAGCCTTCTAGGCAGAAATCTTTCGGTCTCTGGTTTAATTCTGTCCTACCTGTTCTTATGCATAATATACTTCACAGCACTTTGTGCATAAATTCCTATTAATTTCACTTCTTAATGAATCTAATTACTTCTCACTATTTTGACTACCTTTACTCTTGTCTAAGTTCTACTTACCTTAACAATAAACTACAGGTTCATTACTAATTCCTCTACATTTTTTCATACTGCTCAGTTTCTGATCTATTCCTCATAATATGAATGTAGTCATCTTTTAAGAATGAAAATTGAATCTTAATCAGCCCTCCTCCTTTCTCTCACACGCAGTTCCCCCTTAAACATGTTTCTTCAATAGCTTTTTATAGCATTCCTTAAAATAACTACACGATCTACAAATTCTAGCCATAACTAACTCTTCAAAATCAGTTCACACCAAGATTTCATTTTCATTCTCTGCACCAACCATTGTATCTTTCTTTTATATCTCTGGATCTCTGGACTGTGGTTGACAGAAAATTGCCTCCAAGCCAAGATGTTCACTTAATGATTCCTGGAACCTGTAAATATGCCACATTACATGATAAAATGACATTAGAGATGCAGATTAAATCAAAGTTACCAGTAAGTTAATTTTAAAATAAGTGGATTATCCAGAATTAGGTAGTTGGGATCAATCTAATCATACGAGTCCTTAAAAACAGAAGAAGCAAAATCAGAAGTGTGAGTCAGAGAGATGTGACTTGCCAATTGCATCAAGGAATGTGGTTCTTTCTAGAAGCTAGGAACAGCTCGCAGCTTACAACCAACAAAGAAAATGGGGACTTTAATTCTACGTCCATAAGCAACTGAACAACATCAATAACTTGAATGTGTGAGAAAATAGACTTTTCCCTAGAGCCTCCAAAAGGTAACACAGCCTGCCAGCACCTTGATTTTAGCTCTGTAAGACTGATGACTTACTTCTGACCTGCAGAACTATAAGATAATTAATTCAGTTTATTTTGTGCCCCTAGGTTTGTGGTAAATTGTCATAGTAACAATAGAAAGCTAATACATACACCCACAATCTTAGTATGTTATGTTCTCTACCTAGAATGTTTTCCTCTTATCCTCAGGTAACCTCTATTAATTTGTTAGATTTCAACTTCAAAAATTCTACTCATCTTCTGCTTTTTCAATTAAAAAAAATATTTCTCAGAATAAATCAGTTCTGCTTCTAAATAATTTGGGCAGTACTATCCACTTACATTACTGCACAGATGTAATCACCTCAGTGCTATCTTTCATAGTAGACTGAAAATGCCTAGGGAGCCAGATCTGTAATATTTTTCTTGCACATTTTCTTTTCCAGGAGTAGATTTTAATGCCATTTGCTTATATTGAACTCCTGATACCTTTTATCTAAACAGAGCTAGATAAAAGATGTTTCTCTGGAAACAAGTATTAAGGAGAACAAGGCCCACCGACTATGCTCCGATTCTCTTCACCAAGCTGGTCAGTAGGCACCTCCTGGGACACCTGGAATTTAGAGAAGGCATTGAAAGGGAGACAAATTTATAGGCCCATATAGAACCCCTATTCCCACCACTATGGTTACTCTTATCTGAAGCCCATTGTGCAGCTTTAGTTTTTCTTCAAGCTATACAATTTCTCATCTGTAGAGACTCTGTAATAATTGATCCAAGACAATAAAATTTACACACTTTTACCCCACTCCTCTAAGAACATCCAAGTGATTATTTCTTTCCCAAACCTCTTTGTACATAGTTTTCTAAATTTCATTCTTTACGTTCTTTGTTAACCAATCAAACCACAAACCACTTTCCAGGAAAAATTAATTAATCATGACTTTCTTTCTGTTGTTACTTTCCATAATTTACTTGTCTTCCACAGACAACCTTATATCCCAACCTTAAAAGTGTTGTTTCTTTATTAATGTGCCCACCTTATATTATGGCAATGCCAAGTTTATGATGGATCGTTCCAGATATAATTATTTTAAATTTTAAAAAACTGGCCTCTCAGTTGGAAGAAATCCATCTTTCTTCTAAATAATTTGGGCAGTACTATCCACTTACATTTTTGCACAGATGTAAACACCTCAGTGCTATCTTTCATAGTAGATTGCAAATGCCTAGGAAGCCAGATCTATAAATTTTTTCTTGTACTTTTTCTTTTCCAGCAGTAGATTTTAATTTTGTTTACTTATATTGAACTCCTGATACCTTTTATGTAATCAGATCCAGATAAGAGATAATATTTTATATTTCATGGATAAATAGCATTTAGTGAATGCAGGTAGCTGTTTTTCAGACAGTGAATATTTTCTGAGTAGCATGCTGGTAGCTGGTTTTCAGACAGTGAATATTTTTCTACTGTATGTGACTTGGCTTTGTTCCAAGACTGCTAGAAGTTCATGCCATGACTCTCTTATTATAGTTTCCAGAGCTTTCAAACTGTGTCTGTATCAGCTACAAATATATTTAATACTGTGTAATCTAACAGATCATGTGGGCTGATAAATAAGGCCTCCAGTTTCCGAGTCTGAAGCTCTTGAAGAGGCTTTACTGACTCGGAACCTCTCTCAAAGCTTTTGTGTGATCTTTCTGTGTAGGTAGGATGAGTATTCTCAGATGTGCTGTATGTTCAAAATCTAAAAAGACATGCTAAGCGTTCTGTCTTCAATCTCTTAGTGAGATGAAGATGCAGGGTACAGTAAATTGTCCTTTACTTGGAGGGGAGTTGAGTATGGTTTAGACCATTGAATCTTGAAAATCTTCACTAGTACGACTTGCCCAGCATCTTTGGAAGGTGATCTCCCAGCTTCTAGAATGCCTGTGTCTTATCAGGAAACCTCCTGATTTGCCATTTTTTATTTATCAGGTACACTTAGGTGCAGACCAGATGATCTCTTGCGACAGAGAGTGAGACAGTTAGCAGAGAAATAAAGCAAGCCAAAAAGTCAATTGCTGACCTTTTCAAGTAAATGTTACATTATTTTCATTTTTCATGTCTCATGAGAATTGAAAATAGCATATTGGCTTGATAGTTTAACACATATCAAGTCCCAGAAGTTGTATTGAGCTATTCTAGTGGAAACACTGCAACCAGCCTACCTGCTGTAATTGAGACAAACACTTACTTAAGTTTACCATGGCTAACTGCCATGTAATATGGTTTTTACAGGGACAGGGATGATGAATAAACAGAAGATAGATAATACTATAGCATCCTTTAATTATTTTGGGGTGGCATTAATCTCTTCCAGTCTACACTGTATTGAGTACAGTTTCTAACCTACTTATGTGGCTAGACATGGGATCAGATCAGTGGCTTCTAATTGACCACTCTTTTTTTAGTGTCTTGTGTTCCATAGGTCTGGAAATCAATATGATAATTCTGCTAGACGCTAGCTATATTCCTGCTGATGATACACACTGAAACCAGAAAAATAACCAAAGGGTTTAAGAGTTTTAAGAAGTCATCTTGATGTTACTGCAGGGTAGATTTTTGTTGTTGTACAAACTTACTCTAACAGGGTCTATAATGGTACTATTATTCTGTTGATATCAGTGTCAGCTCAAAACCTGTATACAATAAGCCTTGTAACAGCTGTTTATTTATTTTTCTATAGCATCCAATTACTCTGACAAATAGTCATAGGTCTCTTGGATAAAAGGATTAGTGGGTTTGTTATGATATGTACTCGCTAAGGCATTTCTGGGACTTTTCTTAGGGTGACCAGGACTCTCCTTCCAGGGCTGGACTCTAGGTCTGAGAACTGTCTCAAGCATGGAAAACTGAAAGAGAAATTTTGATTTTCTATTAATATTATGACAGATGACATCAGCCTTCTGTTCAACTACTTTGGAAGTTTTTCACATATCTGAGTCAAGCAATCTCCTTTTTAGTTGTCACCAATCTCACACAGACAGCACTCTAGATTTATTAGACAATGTCCCAGACACTGCAGGTAAAGATCCGATTGCCATGCTGGCCTTGCTACTCAACACAATAATCATGTCACTTTGCCTTAGTCAATTAATTACTGTAATGTATTTTATACTATTTTAAAATGCTACTATTGCCATTAACATCAAAAGCACTCCTTGAAAGCAATTCTGGTCTGCAGAGGTGAGTCAACATTGTCCCTATAAACAATGTTTGTTGGTAATCCTTCTACTTAGTAAATTCTTTATTGCTTTAATAAAGAATGTGTCCTTTGGATGTTTCTGAATAAGTTCATAAATTGATAGAATCTCTGGTTTCATAAAATATTATAATAATCTCATTTCTATGAGCTTTTTGAGAATTTCTTCAACACTCAAAAAAAAAAAGAGTACTTCTAGTCCATTCACATTAGGCCATCATTCTATCCAATACTCATAGATCCACTAACCAGTGCATTAGAACAAGTTCCTCATGACCTAGCCAGAATTTTCAGCCCTAAATCACTGAAGAGAATTCTTTTCATATTCTCTCTGGCCTTATATCACTTAACCTCCACTCCAGAACTTCAACATAAAGCACATTCTCCAAGGCTTTGTGACTCCTTTTGTAGAAAATCATGATCTTTTTTTCCTTTCCAAATCTTATATAGTACTTTATAACTTATGACATGCTGAGTCTTAGGACCTGAGTTATAGTTATTTGACCTTTGTGTTTTGTCTGGTTGCAGTGAGGAGAGCTAGGGTCTAACTGCAAAAGATGAATGCTCATTTACACTGTATTTATCCCACTCTCTGAAGTGATCTTTGGCTATCCACAGCTTATCATTCCCTTCCTTCATATCATAGATTACACTAATAGTACCCAAATAACTCCATAGTCCTTTGAATTACTACTGCCTCCAGATCTCTTGAATTAACACGGATAATGCATCATCCAATGCCTTCTATTCCTTCTAAATTTCATTACATTTTAACATAGATCAGAGTATTAACAATGGTAATACAAAGTTATAGAAAGAGTGAATGTTTTTCCTAAAACCACCAGCAATAGAATTGCTGTTGCCACTGAGCTGGCTGGTGAACAATTCCAGAATTGAATCCTGAGTATCCACTCCTTAGAATCTATGCTAGTACCAAATGTCTTAGTTTGGGTTTTCCCAGAAAGCAGACTACTAAACAAGAAGTTGGTACAGGAAGAAGTTCATTTTGTAACTGAATATGGGAAACACTGTAGGGAAAGCAGAAATAAAACACGAAAGGAAAGACCGTTGATTATGCATATGTTGTTAGTCAAACGGCCTCTGAGGTCATCTAGAATTTAACTTCACTGGATCTTCAAGATTCAGTGCAATATGCACACAATGGATACAGAAGCTGTGATGTTTATACACCAGTCACCCCTCATCATTTGTTGAAACAAGGAAAAGTAATGTGTCAGACCCCGCAGGAATTCCTCTTCCCACACAATAATCAGGCCTTAGTTGCAGCTCTGTTTTCCCTACCAATGGGTTTAAATATTTCTAAGATCTATGCCTTTCCTCCTCTGTTCCAAGGACTTTCTTCCTCAGGTTATTATGTATTCGTACTAAAATAGTTTGTCTTCAATGTCTTCTGTTACCAATTAAAAGATGAATAATTTTCTAGAATTTTACTACTGCAGTTATTCTATATAGAAAAACAGAAATTTTCTCTCATCATTAAGATAAAAGTCTTCATACTAAAAGTATTTTATGCCAATATGAGCTACTTATGAATTTTTTATTTGTTGATTAAAAGTAGTAGTTCCCTTTGAACTTTTTGTAAATATTGGAGTCATCTTACAAGATTTGTTTATGTCTTGATTATTAGTTCAAACTAATAAAGTTTATCAATCTTCTTATGAATTTAAAACACGTTTTGACATCAGTTTTTTTAATCCATGATCTTTAATGGGTCCAGACTGCTTTAAAAAAAAAACAAAACAGCCTAAGTTTTCTCTTTATTATTCATTGGCAGGAGCTAATGTCCTTCAAAGAGAATACATAAATATTTTACTGAAATATTAACATATACAGAAGGAGGCTAAAGAAATATTTTTTCATAGCTTCCTATGATTTTCAAGTCAGTTTCTCTTCCAGAGTTTTTTCAAGATCTCAAAAGTTTTTGTATTTTACCTGTGTAATTCTTGCTTTTTAAAAGAACAACTTTATCGATAGTGGTGGAGAAAACAAAGCAGTAATGGGGAAGCTACATTGAGTATATGCTTATTGACCATTGCTTACTTTTCAACTTTCACAGATCTCATATATATGCATGTCCACATTTATACAACTTTTTATGCATATCAACTTTCACTATTAACATATCATATCTATGCACATCGATTTTCACAGTTCTGCAACCTACTGCAGTTAGCATAATAAACAAAATTTAGACATAACAATTTGAGTAGGCCTGAGCTCTTTATTTTTATTTATTTGTTTTTATTTTTTGAGTTGAAGTCTCACTCTGTCTCCCAGACTGGAGTGCAGTGGCCGCTCCCGGCCACCGCAGCCTCCACCTGCTGTGCTCCGGTGATCCTTCCACCTCAGCCTTCAGAGTAGCCGGAATTACAGGGGCGCGCTACCATGCCCGGCTGATTTTTTGATTTATTGTAGAGATGAGGTCTCGCCTGCCCAGGAGGGTCTCGAACCCACGGGCTCAGGCAATCCACTCACCTCAGCCTCCCAAAGACGTGGAATTACAGGCTGAACCACCGAGCCTGGCGTCCTGAGCTCTTTAATATTATTAGAGAGTTGCCCTTGTCTGTCTCTCCATGGAGGATGCGTAGTGCCGAAGAAACATTTTTGGTTTTGCAATTTTATAGAAACAAATATAATTTTGGTTCTAACATTATAAATGTTTTGAATTTTGAAAAACTGTACAACCATTTTAGTTTCAAGATTCTACTACAAAATGGGAATAATACATCACTTCATTTGCTTGCTATGAAATTAAATGTAAATAGTTTATTAGAATGTCTGGTTTATATTAAATATGCCTTCAATGGTAACTTTAACAGTTCTGTGTTGCTGCTTAACAAATTTCTGCAACTTTAGCAGTTTAAAACAACACATATTTAAAAATTAACATGGATCAAGAGTCTGTGGTTTAACTTGTCCTCTGTGAAAGATATCAGATGGCTTCAATCAAGTCATCAGCCAGTTTATATTCTTGTCTGGAGGCTTGACTTGGCAATAATCCACCTTCAAGCTCATTTGGGTTGTTGGCAGAAAGATGAAGTCTTATATAATGTAACGTAATCACAGAAGATATAGCCCATTACCTTCCACATAACCCTTGGTTAGATGGAAGTCACAAACATCTTGCATACTTTAGGAAGAATTACACAAAAGTGTGAACACAAGAAGGTGGAAATTAAAAGGTCACCTTAGAGTACTAGTGCTACAGTGATTCAATTATTATCTTTCCAATTCCCAGATGTTTTGAGCTTTTAAAGCCTTTTGGCAATGATTGCACAAAACCAAAAGTTTAGATACTTGCTCATGAAATTTCTTTTAGTGATTGTAAGTTAAAATAAATAAGTTTAGTTTTTGCTTTCCAATAGCGGGGGTGGGGGGGGGGAAATACACACACACACACACACACACACACACACACTGTTTTGACTAGCTTATGAAATGTGACCAGGTCTTCAATACTAGGGGAAAAAAAACAAATTCCCCAATTCTGAAATTTAATCAGATTGCTTCTCTAGTTTTATATATATATACTTTTAAAATTTAATTATATATAGTCATTAAAATTAATATATCATGTTAATCAAAAGACAGCCAGAGGAAGATACAAATATATATAGTCATATGTGTATATAGCAATTACCAGCAGACATACTAAAGAAATGTATAAATTTATTGGTTATCAGATGACTATAATTTAAATATTACAGTGAAATACTACAATACACCCAGTAGAAATGCTAATTTTTACAAAATCCTGACAATGAAAATAAAAAACCCTGACAATGAAAAATCTTATGACATGAAAATAACATGGAAAAATTAAAACACTCTTATACTGCGAATGAGGGTATAAAAATGTCAAACAATATTAGAACATTTTAATGGTATTAATGTATGCTAAAATATTCTTATTCTATGACTAGCAATATCACTCCTATCTATAGAAACAAGAAAAAAAGAACACATATGCCTACTATAAGACAAATGAAACAATGCTTTTTGTAATTATATTAATAATAACTCCAAACTGGAGATAACTGAAGTGAAAATCAGTAGGCAAGTGGACATATACATTATTGCATAATTATGCAATGGAATAATAAACAGCAGTTAAAAAGAGCAAACTACTGACATGAATGATAGATGTTAGTCTAAAAATCATTATTCTAAGTGAATAACACCAGACCAAAAAAAGATCAAATACTGGTGATTTACATGAAGTTCAGAAATAGCCTGAACTCTTGTTAAATAGTATAAAATGATGATAGATGTTTGAATGAATGGTTTTCTTTTAAACAAGTATTAACTGGGTAGGGACATGTAGCACTTTATATTAATACAAAAAATGAAAGAATTACCAAAAAAGTAAAGACAAGTTTAGACATAGCTGCATCTATCTTCTTTGATTAGAGGAGCATGGGGAGGAGACAGAAATATCATAGGACTAGGCTCTTACACTATCTCTCCTTTAAACAGTTATGTGTTCTACTTTGATTTTTGTTTCCAAATCTTAGGTGAGTTCTGAAATCCTTTACTATTCCAATTGTCTATGGGCTAGGGAGTAGCTAAAAATATTATAAAGACTTTTTAGAATTATATGATTGTTATACTCACAAAAGAGTTTAAATTTGGCAATTCTATCCGTTCTACATTTTACTAAGTTTATATTTTACTAATGTACAACGTAGAAAGAATCCTCCCTTACTGAATCTCATTCTACTCCCAAAAAATATTAATAGTGAGAGAGATATATTCTTACAGCTGACATTTTGAATAATCAGGAGTAAATGTGAATTTTTTTTCTTATTTTAATATGATATTCTAATAAAACTTAGTCGTATTCTCTGCTTTATAAAAAAGAAAGCTAGACATAGAGATCTATAGTAAGATTGACACTTACATACTGGCATGTCATAAGTTATTGTACCATTCAATGTGTTTCAATGGTCCTCAGTTTATCAAATGGTAACTAAGACAGCATAATATAACTTTAAGGAGTTTTTAAATGATAGATGTGTCTAAATGAAGACATATTTGAAGCACTCACTACAGAGGACTGTTTAGCCCCCCTACTCTTATACTCACCCTGCATTCTCCATGTTTTATTTTTATGAAAATTATTGACATACTTTTAAAGTACAGGTTTTAAATTGTCTCTATGTATATATCTCTGATGTCTTGAAAATTCAATTAAAATATTTCATTTTATTTTATTTAGATTTAAAGGGTCCATGTGCAGATACATGTATCACTGTGTGATGGTGAGGTTTGGGCTTTCGTTAAGCCCATGACCCAAATTGTGTGCATGGTCCCACACTACTTTTTTAAAGCTCTTTCTTCCATCCCTTTTTCCTTCTTTTAGGAGTCCTCAGTGTCTGTTGTTGCTATCTTTTTCTCTGTGGGTAGCCAGTGTTATAAATTTAGATTTTAAATACATTCTGATCAACAGTAGAATTTATTTGATATTTTATTTAACTTTTTGAACTTAAGAGTTGTCACAAAAATTCAAAATTTAAAATCACATCTCTTTCCTTGTAAAAAGTTTCTCAATGGCTTCTCACTGATCTGGAGTCAAAGTTCAAGCTTATTATCATGACTTAGAAATACGTGCAATATTTTTTCCTAGCTTAATCGAGTCTCTGCTGCAATTTCCAGCCTCATCTCACATTTTCCCTAAATCCCAACTCTGTGTTTAGTCATTGTAGTGTTTTCAATTTTCTAAAAATGAGCTTTTCTGTTGACAGTGAAATTTGGACATTTTAATAATATTACTTTCCATTTAGAAGATATATTTTCAAATAATGCAATTATATTACCATATAAGAGTCTTTTGAAAATTATAGAGTTAAATACTACTATACAAGTAAGTGGAGTATAATCTAACCACTATCATTTTACTGTCATTTCTCTAGCAATATGCCTATTTTTGAAAAAAAGTGATATTTTGTAAGTCTTTTACGTAATTACAAATATATTCAAAATAACAAACATGTAAATGCCTTTCTATTGCTTTGTTGATATCAAGAAATATTTCAACAATTTAAAAAAATATCTGATTATAATTTTACTTTTTTCCTATTAGTGAGCAAATAAGTGAAATAAAGATGCATTATGCTCTTTCACTGCTTAGTTATGTGAGCTTGAGAGAATTTTAAAACTTTTTTTAAGCTTCAAGTTTTCCATGTATAAAGTAAAAATAACAAGAGGGTTGTGAATTAGACATTGGTAAATGAAATTTCAAAATAAAGTAAGTTAATTAGACTTCTGGCTTTAATGTAGGTTGCTGATATTACTTAGTCCTCATTAGAAAAAATGAAGGCAGGGTGAGAGATCAGATCTGGTGCATATCTGGGAGGCAAAACAGCAGTTTCTGTAGGAGAGACACAAAGGCCCATGCAGATTATCTGCTTCTATATCACTTATGGAAATAAAGTCTTGGCTTTTGGAAGAAGAGGAAAAGATGATGCTGCCCCAGGAGAGAGACAGTAAATAATGAAAAAGGGATAAATTTCCCCCCAAAATATAACAATGTTAAATGTCCCTACAACTAATAAGAGAATTTGAAAATATATTAAGCAAAACTAATAAAACTGAAAAAATAGACAAGTCCACAAGATTTATATCTCAGTTTTTCATAGAATAATTAATAAAATATAGAGATATCAGTAAATAACAAGAAGAAATGAACATTTTCAAACAACTTAGTTTATTCAACATTTATAGAATATTCCATAAAAATAAAAGAGATTATGCATTATTTTTCAAAGCCTCAAAGCCTATGTGCCATTCACCCAGGTAGACTATACTCTTGGTGATAAAAAACAAGTTCAAAATACTGAAATCTCCAAATGTGTATTGTTGGAAAATAATTCAACAGCATTCAGTAGCAGAAAGATGATATTTAAAAAATAAAAAAATCCAACTATTTGACAATTAAAAACACACTTTGAAATAACAAGTATGTCAAAGAGAAAGTCAAAAGTGATATTGAAATGTATATATCAATGAGTACAATTATATAGCTATAGTTTCAGGATGAAACTAAAGTAATGTGTAAAGAAAATGTATAAAACTAAGGGTCTATATTATAAAATATAAATTTAAAAAATTATCTATGCAAAAAAAATTCAAATCTAGCAGCAGGAAGTAAGAAATAGATTTTAAAAAGTATAGTGACAATAAATTGGAACAAAAATAACAGAGAAAAATCAAAACAACAGCAAAAAACATGATTCTTTGAAAAGTTCCATAAAATTTATAGACCTTGAGTTATAAATTTTACAAAAAAACAAGAGAGGAAGAAGACAAATTCCAATAATTCTTAAGAAAAGGAAAACAGGGTATAATCACAGACCTTACAAACTTTAAAAGACTATTAAGAAAATATTTAAAACAATTTTATGCCCTTAAAGTTGATCATTAGATTAAAGAACAATTTTTGAAGGAAATAAACTGCCAAAGATTTTTCAAGAATAAATAAGTAAATAAGTGAATAATCTTATATCTTTTTTTAAAAATTGAACGTATTGTTTAAAACATATAAAAAATTCATATCCAAATGATTTCTGCATAATTCTGCTAAATATTTAGTGAAGAAAAAATATCAATTCTACACAATTAGTTTTCAAAAAAAGACTGAAGGGACCACTCCCAAACTCACTCATTTTTATTTTTAACCTAATGCCAAAAACTGAAACAGATATTATGGTAAAATAAATTTATTTATAATTATTTTTATGAATATAGATGTAAACATCTTCAAAAGAATAGTAGTAAATTAAATCTAGAAATTTATTAAATTAATAATACTATTGTGATTTATCTGTTCATTAAAATATTGTTCAAAATTTGAAATAATTGAATGTAATTCATAATATCCACATACTAAAAATATCTATTATAGGTCATCTCAATAAACACAGAAAATGCTTTTGAGAAACCCTACCATTCATTTGTGATATAAAAATTTTAAACAAAAAATTAGAAGAACATCTCTTTAATCTAAAAAAAAATCTCTTAATCAAATAAACCCAAAAACCTGCAACTTACATAATCCTTAATGGTGATAAACTGAGGGTTATCTCCCTAAGTAAGGTAAAAGCCAAGAATGCTAACTCTCAACATTCCTGTACAGTGTCATACAAGAGGTCCTAATGAGTGCAATAAAAAAATAAAGAAATAAAAGACACAGAGAGTAAAAGGAAAAAGCAAAACTATAGTTATTTGCAAACATCTGAATTTGTGGATAGATAACCCCAAAAGAATTGCAGGATTGAAGGCTAATATAAAATATTAATATTACTTTATGCTACTAATTATATCAGAAAAAGAACTCACATTAAGGGAAAAGTAGTATTTACAATAACAATTAAACATAATATTCTTAAATATAAATCTTCAAAAATATGTGCAATACCTTTATGCTGAAAACCATAAAACACTCTTGAAATAAATCAGAGAATTAAATTAATGGACACATATAGTATGTTTATAGATGGAAAGTTTTGATATTGTCAATATCTTTGTTGTGCTCAAATTGATGTGTAATTTTAAGCAATCAAATCAAAATTCCAACGAGATATTAAAGGAATTGACAAAGTTTACATGGAATATAAAAGAAGTGAGGAGAGCCAAAAATGTTTGAAAATTAAGAACAAAGATTGAGAACTCTTGCTATTTGACATCATATCTGCAGTAATCAAGGCAATATTTTATTGAATCCAAAATAGATGTATAAAATAATGCAAAATAATAGTGTCCTTAAATCCACATATATATGACCATGTGATTGCTTTTCAAAAGCCAGAGGCAAATAATGGAAAAAGAGTTGTCTTTTTGGTAATTGCCCCCAAATTAGATATTTCTGTGTGAATTGGTCATGCTATAGATACATAGATATACATAAATATTTTCGGGAGTTTCTTAAAAAGTCAAAATAAATATATATTTAAATGAATTATTTATACTCATTTATACTCTCTCCTTCAAAATATGCAGTCTAACTTATCTGTTCTTGAAGGTAATCTACACTTAGTAATTAAGTTTTATCAAATAAAATGTGGTGTAAATTAGAAGTATGTCATCTGTTACTACATTATAAAAAGCATTGTTATTTCTCATCGATCTGTTCCTCGATCATTTGGTCTGAGAGATGTTCTTGACATGTCATGAAGTCATGAGATCACTGTAACAGCCCTATGAAGCTTTTCATGTGGCAGAATTGAGACCACATTGTACTATCCATATGAGTGTGAAACTTGGAAATGGATCTCCCCCCATCAATCATGCGTTTATTTATTTATTTGTTTGTTTGTTTGTTGAGTTGGAGTCTCACTCTGTCTCCCAGACTGGAATGCAGTGGCTGCTCCCGGCCACCGCAGCCTCGACCTGCTGGGCTTCGGCAATCCTTCCACCTCAGCCTTCCGAGTAACTGGAATTACAGGCACGCGTTACCACGCCCAGCTGATTTTTTAAATTTATTATAGAGATAAAGTCTTGCCAAGTTGCCCAGGCGGGTCTCGAACCCGCGGTATCAGGCAATCCACTCACCTCAGACTCCCAAAGCGCGGGATTACATGCTGAGCCACCAAGCCTGGCTTCAATCATGCTTTTAGATGAATGCAGCTTGGAACAAAAAATTTATTACAACCTCATCAGAAACCCTGAGCTAGAGCTACCCTTCTCTCCAGTTCCAAATTCCTAACCTACAGAAATTTTAAATAAATGTTTGCTGCTCTAAGCTACACCATTTTGGAGGAGACCATTTACATGCCAGTTAATAACTAATTCAATATGCAAAACAAACACAACACAAACAAAAACAAACATGCATTATCACTCACACAAAATTTAACTCAAACGGATTATTGAATTAAATGTAAAACTTACAACAATAAAACTTAGAGAAAAGTATCTTTGTGAATTTAGGTTAGGCCACAATTTCATAAATTGGACTACGACAGTGTTTTTATTTCCCCACAAAGACACAAATGAAAAATTGAAATTATCAAAATTAAGAAATCAGGGCCAGGTGTGGGGGGTTCCAGCTGTAATCCCAGCACTTTGGTGGGCCAAGGTTGGAAGAATGTTTGAGCCCAGGAGTTCAAGACCCGCCTAGGCAACATAGCAAGGTTTTGTCTTTACAAAATAATAATAATCAGAAGGAGAAGAAACCAGGTGTGATGGCATACACCAGTAGTCCCAGCTAATCAAGAGACTGAGGCAGAAGGATCACCTGAACCCAGGAGTTCAAGGCTGTGGTGAGCTATGAATGTCAATTTAGGCAGAATGAGACATTGAATGTCAATTTAGGCAGAATGAGACAACAACAAAAAACCCCAAAAAATGCTAAGTCTGGAAGATCCTTCTGAAGTATATCTGATAGGAATCTTGTATTGAGAATATTTAAAGGCATCTCAAAACTTAATAACAGGACAACAAACAATGCAATAAAAATGTTTAACATACACACCTTAAAGAAAATATATGTCACTAAAAGAACTAAAATAAATACATGAAAAGTTGCTTAATAGTATGCCACTAGAGAGAGAGAAAAATTGAAGATACAATAAAATTCTACTACAAATATAATAGGGTTGCTTAAAAACAAACAAACAGGAAAACAAAATGTGTTATACTAAGTTTTGAAAAGGATGCAGAGCAACTAAATTCTTATACAACTGCTTGTGGGAATGCAAAATGTAATAATTATGTTGTAAAAGAGCTTAGAAGCTTCTTGTAAAGTGAAATAATGTGAAAACTTAACCATTGATCCAGCTATTCATTCCCAATGTATTTAGATAAGTAAAGCAAAAGTTTTTGTTGACATAAATCTTATAGGTGAATGTTTGCAGTGACATTATTCAAAATAATTTTTAAAAACTGAAAACAATTGAAATGTCCATCAACTGGAGAATGGATAAGTGTATTATGTATATACTCAGCCATAAGAAGGAATGAACTATTGACACACGTAACAATATAACTGAACCCCAGATATATCATACTAAGCAATACAAAACAGACCCAAAATGCAGTATGTTATAGTATTCCATATGTCATCTTGGGAAATAAAATTTTTTCAGTGTTGCAAATTATGCCTTATTTAAAAATTTTGAAGTGTAATAAGCAAAATCAAGTGATTAAATAATGATTTAGCTATCACAGACTTTTGATAAAAATGAACTTTAGTATAGCTTATCAAAATATTATATTTAGAAGTCAAATTTAATTTTAGTCATTCAGCTTTTATCACATTTCACCAAGTAGGCAAACCACCAAAACATGTGGTTAAGCATCTAGTCAGTGGCTCTTTATTTATTCTTTTCATTCAGTTTCCAGTTTTTCAAAGATTTCCATTTGCATCCTGGAAAACAACTTTAGCTTATCAAAGAATTAGGACCAGATCAGACCCAAGTTGGCTCAGGATGTTCTGAATCCTGATTTAGCTTTTTCTTTAATTGTTATTTATTAAGTTCTCTTACAGATTAAAAAAAGTCGTTAAACACATTTATGAAGTTCAATGCAATTCCTAAGGCAGCAAAAGTGTCAATGTCAGTGAGTTTGTTAATGTTTATACTTTATAGTTACTAACTCATTCATTTTTTTCTAGGCATTCATTCAATGTGATTTTAATTACTACCTGTTTAAAACCAATGTATTGCAGAAGGAACTGATGATTTAAGTTGAATAAGATGCAGAAAATATTGTCACATAACCTATGGAATAAAGGAAGAAATGGGAAAACAAACCATATCATATGTCATATCATTTGTATCATATTATATACTAATATATCGTAGGATAATATATCTATTGGATTATGTTTCAATATATTGTATTATAGACAAAATTATGATATTGTATGGATACATTTTAGGGAAATGCACAAAAAGAATATGAGAGCACAATATAGATAGATTTCTTAATGGAGTTAGTTGTAGAAACACATGTTTTTAGTACTTTCACAGTTTTTTTTCTTAATACAGTAATTTCAATAAATGGTTTATACATGTTCTCATGTAATTGCAGATGTTATTGATAAAATATGCTATGATTTTAAGATCATTTAGAAAAAACTGTCAAAATCACATTAGCATCACTGGAGTAATTTAAATCACGTTATTGTAAAATATAGACATGTTTGAAAGACTTGTCACATTGCCAACTTAATTAGCTAGCATTTTATTCTGTAGAAGAAATATCTTTAGCTTTTTATTCTATAATGAATAATTATGCATGCATTCAATAGAAGAACTTTCATAAGAGGTAAATATAGTTTGATGCTGGTGAAGTGAATGCTTAACAATTATTTTCTTATGATGCTACATGATTACATTAAACAGATAATGAAATTATAGTCAATCATTGAAAATGTCGTGAGAAAAAGGACAATAGTGAAACTACAAAGATGCTACAAGTGGTAGCCAGGAAGTATACAACATGTCACTTTTTTGTTGTTAACAAGAGTTAATTGCTAAGTGTGGGTCCATGTTTATCTCTTTGAAAAACTCTTTCACCTATCTCTATAGACTTTGGGGGAAAGCAGAAAGGAAAAATCATGACTTTTTTTTTTTTTTTTTGAATTGGAGTCTCACTCTGTCGCCCAGATGGGAGTGCAGTGGCTGCTCTCGGCCACTGCAGCCTCCATCTGCTGGGCTCCAGCGATCCTTCCACCTCAGCCTTCCAAGTAGCTAGAACTACAGGCGCGCGCTACCACATCTGGCTAATTTTTTAAATTTATTGTAGAGATGAGGTCTCACCAAGTTACCCAGGCTGGTCTCGAACCCGTGGGCTCAGGCAATCCACTCACCTCAGCCTCCCAAGGCGCAGGATTACAGGCTGAGCCACCGAGCCTGGCAAACATTACGTTTTGAAGGTGTTTAATCAAACACTCACGTATGATGAGCTCTGTCTAAAAAAATCTTGATTCCACATACCAGAAAAAAGTCTTTAGTCTAAAACAATATAAAGTTTTGCTATTGCTAGAAGACTGTAAACAAAGCATTTATATCTAGATATACTTAATGGAAATTTTTTGTTATCTAAAAAAAATTGTGTTCTGTAATGGGCTGAATTGTTTCCCTGCAAAATTAATATATTGAAGTTCTTATTTACAGTACCTCACAATGTGACTGTGTTTGGAGACACAGCCTTTAAAGGGGAAATTAAGGTAACTCGGGGTCATCATGACTGGCATTCTTTAAAATGGGGAGATTAGGACAGAAGAAATACAGATTAAGGGATGACCATGTGAGGACATAGCAAAATGGAGCTATATTCAAGGCAAGAGGAGCGCCCTCAGAAGAAATCATATCTTCAGATACCTTGGTCTTGGACTTACAGTCTTCAGAACTGTGAGAAATAACTTTCTGTTGTTTAAACCACCTAATCTATGGTCATATGCTATAGAAGCCTGAGAAAACTAAGATATATTCTCATTCATCGTCCTTCCAGACCACTGAGCAAGTTTCTACCTCATTCCCACAAATAATTTTACAAAGCAAGATGAGATTAGTCTTTAGCATAAAAACTTCATTGCTTCACTTCTCTGCCTAAAAACTTCAAGGTTATTGTATAAATAAAAATTATCTAGCATGATCTATAAAATGCTTCAGAAATTAATTCCAATCTATTTTCTAAGCCTTTACAACCTGCTTCCAATTCCCCAAACATGTCTTTTTCTTTATTTTTCCTGCTTCCCCGCCTTTGCAGATGTTAAGCAGTCTCCTTAGAATGCCCTTTCCTTCTCCAGCTGGTAAGTTTTGATTCTGCTCCAAGTCCTATCATAAAAATCTTGCTTTTCAAACTTCATTTGACTGTCTCCAGTCAGAAATATTTTCTCTCTGTACTCCATATAATTGTGTACTTATTAATTCATTCTCAAATATGTATTGAATATTTTTTGGCTTCCAGGAACTCTGCTAAGTAAAGGGAGACAATAAACCATCTAAAGCTTCATAAAACTTACATTCTATTAGATGATAGGTATTAACTAAAAAATTATATGTTATGATTATGATGACATGTGTATTTTTATTCATCCACCAATTTTTAGGTTACATACAATGCATTTGTATGTATTGATATGAATATTTTATGAGTGCTAAAAATTAAGAATAAATTCATACACAAACAGGGTTGACACTGTTCATAGATGAAGTCAGAGACTTCCTGTATCACACCATGTCAAAAACCATACTGACTTGAAATTCTACTCATCTGCTTGATAATTGTTAACCTATTAGAAAGAAGTTTATAGACAACATAGAGAAAAATATGGATATTGCAATTACAAAGTAATTTTGACATATCCATCCTATGATCCTAAGATCTAACTTCCCAGATTTCTTTTTAAAAAAATCTAGATAATTGTAGATTTACATGCAATTATTAGAGTAGGGACAAGACGAGTGAAAACAAATTGATTAATGGGTACAAATATATATTTAGATAGAAGAAATAAGATCTATTGTTAGATAGATCAATAGGGTGACTATTGTTTATGGTAGCCTGTTGTACATTTCAAAATAGCTAGAAGAAAAGAATTCAAATTGATTTAGAGTAAGGAAAAGACAAACATTTAGGGTGATGGATATCACAAGTATGCTGATTTGATCTTTACAAATTCTATAAACCTATTATCACATTTTCTCCAAAACTGTACATATCTATTGTGCATCAATAAAAGAAAGAAAAATAATATAGAAAGACTCTTAGTAAAATTTACCCAGTTTATCCCCAATGATGGCATTTTGTAAATCTGCACTATAATGTCACAATCAAAATATTGACATTTATGTGATCCAATTATATTATTCAGATTTTTCAAGTTTTACTTTCATTCACTTGTAGGTGTTACATATGCATGCATTAAGCTCCATACACAGTATTATTACAAGTTGAGATACCAGTCAATTGCAATACCCAATGATCCCTCATGTGAACTATTTATCCAGTTTCATTAGATTTTTTTTGAGATATGTTTTATGTTTGTGCTTATTATTTATTACAGCTGAAGATCACGTAGTATCCCAAGATAAGAAACATTTCAATGAGTAGGAAGGTCTGTACAGCAAGGATAGAAAAGTGGGAAGAGATTTATTATCTTGAATCATTAACACAAAGTAGTTAAACTAATATTAGGTACTTATTGTATTCCAGGAGTTTAAACATAAAAAAAATGTAGAAAGTTAAATAAGATAGTAACTTAACTTATTTTTTTTTCTCCTTCAATTGTAAAGAGTCAGTAGGTGCAAGATACTGCGAAGTCCTCAATATGTAATCCCTGCACAATACAATGGCAACAAAAAAGGAGTGGCACCATTCATTCTAAACTGTTTCTTGATTAGCTTTTCATTCATATCAGTACAGATTTATGTGCAAGCACATTTTATGTAACATAGTCTAATCATATATTATGCACTGATTATAGGGAATCTGAATGTAACTTTCTCTGGAGACTTTTCTATTCATTTCTAGGATTTTAGTATTTTATTATTTATAACCATTGACAATAATTTATAACATAATATTTGATCAATATTATTCAATACACCTCTTGAGGAAACTCCTAGATTCATCTTTTCTCTTCATGAACTGTTTCCAGTGATGGGACATGGAGAAGGGATATGTATGGCAGATATCTACTAACTTATCTGAATATTTTTATTAAGATTTCATCATTGAATGACAATTTATGCATTCATGATTCTATGTTCTTGGTGCTTTTCATACAATATGTTCCCAGTATGATTTCAGGCCTTTTGACTTTTGAGATTTCCAACAGCAGGTAAAGCTTAAAACTGCAGTAGCCATTTAGGTATCATGCAGATAACTGGTCTAAAGAGAACACCAGTATGCCAAGGATGGTAAAGCACAGTGTTACATAGGAAATGGGTCTATGATCATGTTTGTGAGGTGCTGATATAACCAATCTTGGAAACAAAAAAAAATGTCTTATCATTAACTTTTATCCACTGTTGCAACTAGACAATTTGACTGTTATGCCTTTGTATAATTTTATTTTAAAAAATTATAATATTTTCTTTGTAATATTTTAACATTTTAGGATTGGTCTAATCAAAATCTAATAACATCTAGTTAAACCCAGGAAGAGTTTCATATGGCTGGAAGTTAGTTATTGTGGTGCAAAGAATGTCCTCTGATCTCTAGGTTTCAAACATCTCTAAGAATATAAAACCATTGATATGGCAAATATATCCTTTTCTTAGAAAGTCCAATGTCTTCAATGGTACTATAAAACCATTCTTTTTAAAAGTTAACATCACTGTGTGGGCCTTGAAAACAATGCTCATGTGAGTCAGACTCTAAAAAGAATGGTGGATGAGGAAGAGAAAAGCCAAAACACATGACAACTTTTATGCAATATAAAATTTTGTGTTTTAGAATGTTTTGTTTTCTCTATTCCCAGTGTATAGAGCATGCCATTTTCTTTTCTTTTTTTAATATATATATTTTTTATTTTAAAATTGTGGGGTACAGTTGAAGAATAGGTATACAAGTATTCATTGTGCAGGTACTCTTGTTGATGAGGTGTGCCTCCCTTTCCCCAGACAGATATTGACTACCGTTAATCCCACCTCCCTTCCTCTCCTTGCCCCCCCCATAGTTTCCCACCACTGTCAATCCTTTTTCTTTAGTATTACAGTAGTTGATCAAGGTCCACTTATGAGTGAGAACATGTGATGCTCAGATCTTTGTTTCTGTGAGAGATCGCTCAGTATTTTAGACTCTAATTCCATCCAGGTTGCTGCAAAATTCGTGATTTTGTTCTTTTTTATGGCTGCGTAATATTCCATTGTGTATATGTATCACATTTTTAAATCCAGTCCTCTTTTGATGGAAAGAATAGTTGGTTCCATGATCTTGCTATTATGAACAATGCTACGATAAACATATGTGTGCAGGTATCTTTTTTATAGAGTAATTTGAGCTTTTCCGGGTATATTCCCAGGAGGGGGATTGCGGGGTCATATGGAAGGTCAATTTTTAGAGCTTTTAGGAATCACCACACTGATTTCCACAGAGGCGGTACTAGTTTACACTTCCACCAACAGTGTAGAAGTGTTCCCTTTTCACCACATCCTCTCCAGCATCTGTTATTTTTTGTTATTAATAATGTCCATTCTGACTGGAGTTAAGTGGTATCTCAGTGTAGTTTTAATTTGCATGTCCTTGATGACTAGTGAGGTTGAACATTTCTTCATGTATCTGTTGGCTGCTCATATGTCTTCTTTTGAGAAGTGTCTGTTTGTATCTTTTGCCCACTTTGTAAATGGGTTGTTTGTTTTTTTCTTTTCAGCACGTTTGAGTTCCTCGTAGATTATTGTTCTTAGGCTTTTGTCAGACACAGAGTTGGTAAATATTTTTTCCCAGTCTGTGGGCTGTCTCTCTGCTCTCTTGATAGTTTCTTTGGCTTTGCAGAAGCTTGTCAGTTTAATGAGGTCCCACTTGTCTATCTTATCTCTTATGGCCTGGGCACTTCGGGTTTTGCTCAGGAATTGGATGCCAGTTCCAACTTCCATAAGGGTGTGTCCTGCATTTTCTAAGGTTCCTATGGTTTGATGTTTTACATTTAGGTCTCTGATCCATTTGGAGTTAATTGTGTGTATGGGGATAGATAGAGGTCCAGTTTCAATCTTCTGCATGTGGTCAGCCAGTTTTCCCAGCACCATTTACTGAATAGGTTCTCCTCTTGCCAGTGGTGGGTGGTGAAGGCTTTGTCAAAGATGAGTTGGTTGAGAAATTGAGGTTTTGCTTCTAGAATCTCAATTCTATTCCGTTGGTCTATATGCCTGTTCTTGTACCAATACCAGGCTATTTTGATTATTGTAGCTTTATAGTAAAGTTTAAAGTCTGGTAGTGTAATACCTCCTACTTTGTTTTTTTTGTTTTTTTTTTTTGCTGAGGATTTTTCTTGCTATTCTTGGTTGTTTGTGTTTCCATATGAATTCCTGTATTATTTTTTCTGGGTCTGAGAAGAATGTTGCTGGTAATTTGATGGGTATTGCATTAAGTCTGTAGATTGCCTTAAGTAAGATGGACATCTTCACAGTGTAGATTCTTCCAGTCCATGAGCACGGAATATTTTTCTACTTGTTTGTGTCATCTTTGGTTTCTTTGAGCAGTGTTTTGTAGTTTTCATTGTAAAGGTCTTTCAGGTCTCTGGTTAGGAAGATGCCAAGGTATTTCTTTTTTTGTGTGCGGCTATTATGAATGGGATTGTGTCTTTTATTTGGATTTCTGTTTGCTTATTATTGGAGTAAAGAAATGCGATTGTCTTTTGCACATTTATTTTATACCCTGAGACTTTACCAAACTTCTTTATCAGTGCAAGGTTTTTGAAAGATTATTTTGGGCTTTCAAGGTATATAATCGGAGTATGGCATTTTCTAACACAAAATAAATATGTGGATAGTAAATAAGTAAATTATACCTTTAGAAAGAAGAATCAACTGTTTCATTAGATAAAGGCTAATGACCTATACAAAGTGTCAGTACCTAAGTTATAAAATTAAAATTAAGTGTATATATGACATTTTAGGCTACTTGACTATCAATAACCTGCAACATCTTTCTTTAAAATTTTATATTTAGCATGGTTTTATGGAACTACACCTATTATCTTTTGGGTTTCATGAACAAGGGCAAACTGGTAAACTTGGTGGTACTTTACAACTGCAAAAGTCACAAAACACCTTCTAGTAAATTGCTAAAAGTACTTAAAAATTTTGTTTCTGTTTTTTTATTTTGTAAAATGCTCTCCAACCAGAACATAAATGCAGTTTATATATATTATGCCAAGTCTGTTTGTATCATGAAATTTTTATTTATATATTTACTTTTTGTTTATATTTTAAAGATGTAGGGTACAATTCAGGATTAGATACATAAATGGTCATCCTACAGGTAAAGTTGGGATCTCCCACTGATCCTCACTTCAACTGTTTTGGAATCAGGTACTCTTATTGATATTGTGTGCCTGCCCCTCCCTCCCTCCCTGGTAGTGTCCTGCTACTGCTAGTTCCTTTCTTGCAGTATTATGGCAAACGTTCAGAATATACTTATGAGTGAGAACATATGGTACTCAGTTCTTTGTTTCTGTGAGAGATCACTGAATATAATAGTCTCTAAATCCATCCAACTTGTTATGAAGTCTATAATTTTGTCCTCCTGTCTGGCAGTGTAATATTTCATTGGGTATATGTACTACTTACTTTTTTCCAGTCTACTTTTTATGGGCATCATGATTGGCTCCATGTTTTTACTATTGTGAATAGTGCTGCAATAAACATGCTTGCACAGGTATCATTTTCGTAAAATGCTTTGAGCTCCTCCAATTATATTCCCAGAAGGAGGATTACTGGGTCATATGGAAGGCCAATTTTTAGATCTTTTAGGAATCAACACACTGTTTTCCACAGAGGTTGTACTAATTTGCACTCCCACCAAGAATGCATAAATGTATCCTTTTCTTTGCATCATCTCCAGTGTCTGTTGTTTTTTAGTTATTAATGATGGCCATCCTGACTAGAGTTAGGTGGTATCTCAGTGTGGTTTTAATTTGCATTTATTTGATGACCAGTAAGACTGAGCATTTTTTCATGTATCTATTGGCTGCTTCTAGGTCTTTGGGGAAGTGTCTGTTCATAATTTTTTCCCACTTTTTTTTTTTTTAATGGTAACTTATGCTTTTTATTGGTGGGGGATCAGGTACAAGAGTCAAGAGGTAGGGTTGTGTGAAATTTCTTCTGATCATCAGATTGGACATCCTGCATTTTGTATGAAGAGTCAGATAATTTTTAAAATGCTGTCTACATGCCCCAAGTTTTAATAATTAGAATTCTCATTCACCTTACTTATATACAGTAGTACTTTTTAGCACTTACTCAAGTTTTAATAGGCTTTCCAAGTCATTCATTAAGAGTTTAAAGGGAAAACTGGTCTTAGATTTAGGATTCAAATTTCAGTTGAAACTTTCAAGATAAATGGCCCCATCTCCAATGTGGGTGAAATCACTAAAAAGCTAATTAGCTTTTAAAAGTTTTCATATCTTTCCATTTTTTCTTTTCTCCTTCTTTTCTTTCTTGAACCCATAGGAACTGAATGTCCCTTGTCACAAAGTTAAGAAAATATTTTCCTTTTAATTTGCTAAGAAATTTTTAAAAAATAAAAAATAGGTGTTGAATTTTATCAAATTTTTTGCCATTGCCATTATGATATTTTCTTGTATTTTAATCTCTTAATGTGATATATTAGTTTAAAGGATAATTTAATGCTGCATTATCCCTTCATATTTATGGTAAATCTAGTTTGGTTCTGATGTGAACTTGATTTGTTAAAATTTTATATAGGACATTTTTCATCTATAATCATAAATCAAATGGGCCTAAAAATTTCTCCTTTTAGAATGTTGGTATCTGAGTTTAAGAGTTATGTTGGGCCCATAGAATAAGTTTTATTGTCTGGAAAAGTTTTATAAAACTTGGATGATCTGTTCTTTTCCTTTAAAATGTGGCAGCACTCATTGTAGAGGCTATAGGGGCTTTGCTTTCTTTATGGAAATAATTTTAACCAGTACTTTATTTATCCTGAAATTATTCAAGCTTTCTTTTTTTAGTCAGCTCTAGTAAGATAAACTTTTCTAGTCATTTGTTCATTTTGTTTAATTTCTTTTTGAATATAAAATATAGTTTATTTAAAAAATAGAGAGAGCGAGCGAGAATATTCATCTCTCCAAGGTAGGGGAGGGGGCCAAAGCTAGAAAACATGGCCTGGCCATAGTTCACAGAGCACGTGGCCACACCATAGCATAGAAAGGCAATGACAGTTGATTTCTCATGGCTGAGTTTTTTTAATCCTTCCCTTTGATTGGGGAAGGTCATTAAGGTGATTGGGTAGTGGTCTGCTCCAGGTCATACCACCCTGAATGTGCCCAATCTTATCTGTTTAAATATTTTAAAAATATAGAAAATTATTGATAGTTTTCTCTTCATATATGTCTAATTACTTAATATGCTCTCTGTGTAGTTATGTTCACATTTCCTTTGTTAGATTATTTCTAAGAGAGATTTTTTGACTTTTTTTCCCAAAGAACTATCCTTGGCTTCAGATACATCTATTTTGTTTGTGATTTTCACTTCTTTATCTTTTTATTACATTAACTTCTGCTCTCTTTTAGTATGTTACATTTTTTATATCTTCTTAAAGGGAACAAAAGTCATGGATTCTGAGACTGTTTTACTTCTCTAATGTAAAGATTCAAGGCTGTACACTTCCCTCACAGTTTCTTTTGTTACAACTTTCAAGTTTCAACATTTAGATTTTGCAATATAATGAAACCATAGTATTATGTTTTCCATTTTTAACGTCTTTAATTCATGAATTATTACTTAGTATTACTTTTGCTCTGAATTTCCAAACATACAGAATTTTAAAAATTATCCGTTTTTGTAACTACTTTTAGTTGCATCACAGTCAGATATTAGGTCTGAAGACTAAATTTGTCTTGAAATTTGTTTAGAATTATGTATTATTTAATATTTATCAATTGTTATTGCTGTCCCTATGTGCCATTGAAGACAATATACACTGTATAATTGTTTTATCTTAACATATGTATACTGCTTTAAGCTTATGAATTGCATTGCTTATTTCTTCCATATTCTTTTTAACACTTGTCTGCTGCTTTTCCCAGATGAATGCCGAAGTTGGAAGAGGGGCAGGTGGAGTCTCTGCATGGGCTGGGGTGGCATGGGGCCTGGTGGGATCCAGGTCAGAGGGCGGTTTGGCCTCCTAAATCCTCCTACGCGTGTTGGGAAGCTTATCACCCATAAATGACCAACATGAAAGCCTCTTATGGTAAGAGGAGCCTGTAGGGAACGCTGGCGCAGTCTTTAAGGCCTAGAGAGGGTGAAAGCGAAGCTTCTTAACTCCTCCTGGCGTTCAGAGGTGATGGTGAGAGCGTCCAGCAGGGGAGAGGTATTTTACAACTAGACTTGCCCTACCTTGACCTCGGGTGGTGAGATCGGATTGTGGTCAATTTGGACCCTAGTGTATTCCCGGCCATGGGAATCACACGGAAGCCTGGATGGGCAGACTCGGGGCACTGGGAAACTGAGGCTTGGCCAAAGTAGAAGACATTAACATCCTGCCCAATGCACAGACTGCTCCTATCCCAGGTGGGGAAGAGTTAATCAGGGTACCCTGCAACTTCATTTGTTTTAATATGAAACCCTTTTCTATGGGAATAGAGAGCTCTGCCCAGGGAGCCATGAGGAATGAATGCTTTTTTCCCTAATAAAAATAAAAATAGTAAAAATAGTAGTAAAATAAAATTTGCCTGATTGATCTATTGAGTGATCTTTGATCATGTTTTGCCCAGGATTGTTCAGGTCCACATTTGATGTGCTGGCACTATTATTCAGAGCAGCCCTCTGCTCCCAAATAAAGTGTCTTCATTGGAAAGTCCTAGGCACTGATTGATCATTGTGGCTGACTCCCTTGCTAACCCTACCTTACATTGACACACTCTTTGATTGCCTCAGTTCCATTTAGTACATTTTCACTAAGTGGTGAATAAATCAGTGTAAGTCTCAGAGACTTTTGATCACTCCATTTTTTTTTAATTTTTGCTTTTTTCCCCTTTTATTGAGGTGTAATTTACATTGAGTACAAATCT